>NC_051210.1:69194935-69402871 GCF_015220075.1 Falco rusticolus | reverse complement strand
CCGCGTCCAGCGCCGGCTCCGTCCGAGGCTCCCCGCGGGAGAGACCCTGGCCCCGACCCCGACCCACACCCCGCCGCGGCCCGGGCCGCAGGCAGCGCGCAGGAGGCTGTTACCTGCCGCTCACCGCCGGGCGCTTCTCTTCCGGCTGGCAGGCCCGCGCGACCCTTGACCCAGCAGCCAGCAGGAAGCGGAAGGGCGGGGCGGCAGCCGCCGGGGAAAGGAAGGGCAGCGGCAGGGGGCCGCGCGGGGCATGCCGGGTAGCCCGGGGCGCCGCGGGGCATGCCGGGTAGCCCGGGGCGCCGCGGGGCATGCCGGGTAGCCCGGGGCGCCGCGGGGCATGCCGGGTAGCCCGGGGCGCCGCGGGGCATGCCGGGTAGCCCGGGGCGCCGCGGGGCATGCCGGGAACTGTGGTTCCCCCGGGAGCGGCTCCCGGCTCGGGCGCGAGGGAGAGCGCTGCGGCGGTGGCCGTGCCGGGGAGCCCGGCCTGCACGAACCGGCCGGCCGGCACCCGGGCACCGCAGGCCGGCCCAGCTCGGTAAACGGGTGCCGCGGGGTTGAGGCCGGCTGCGCTGTGCCCCGCTGCTCGGCGAGGGGCGCGGCCGTGAGGCTCTGGGTAAGCCCGGCGCGAAGCGCTCCCGGCAGCGCGGCCCGGTGACAGCCGCCAGCCCGTGGTCGCCGCCTGCTGCTGCCGCTGCAGCACCGCGAGGTGACGGGAGAGCGGGGCCGGCACCCGCCCGTCACTCACGGCTCGGCGGCACCGGCGGCTCGTCGTGAGAACAGCCCCCGCGGGCAGGGCGGCTCCGGGCGGGCAGCGCCGCAAGCGACCGCGCACGGGCGGAAAGGAGGCGCGTTCCCTAAAGGCAGCAAAATGTAGGACAGGCGACAGGGTCCAAAGCTACTCGCAGGTTCGAGAGGCAGGCACCGAGAAAAAACCGCCTCACGGTGCGTGGAAGGTGCGGGGCAAGCGGAGTCACCGCTGGCAAACGGGGACTTCTGTACCCGCGACTGCGCTCCCTTCTGCAGCAAAAGGGTTTATGGGATCTACAGGGAAACGGGGCCCAGCCTGCCTAGCTGGGAATTCTGCAGTCATTTGTTGTTGTCATATTGCTACCTACTCTAAAATTGCAATTGCAGTTGTTTTTAAAACAAGTATACCAGTCCCTGTCTGTTATTTTTAACATACATAACACTAGGAGACAGCACGCACAGTTTCAAACAAGATGGTTCAGTAGTCCACGTTTGCTTAGTTTTAATTTTTCAAAGTTTAAAAAGTTACACAGTTATAAACAAGCATTTCTGCCATTCAGCGTTGTCAGAAGAAACTAACATAGGAAGTAGGCACATCTTAGTTAACAGGACTTCATATCTTACAATGGTAACCAACCAGTAAAATAAAATTTATTTCCAAGTTTGTATTAAACACTTAGATCAAGACAAATGATTTTTTTTAAATGTTGCACCACCAAGATGAATTTTGTTATCTATTACCTTGTGAGTTATATTGCACATGGACAATTTGGTTCATCCACGTTTCTGAAAAAATTACAATACAAAGGCAAGATAATTCGATGTACTCCAACAGGAGGAAGCTTGGGAAAACAGAGTAACATACTTGACCGATGTGTTATTTGCATAAAATGCCTCCTTACAACCCTGGCAGCTTTCTTAGTGAGGTTCTGTTTCACAGCCTATTGGCAGATAGTAGCACAACGCTAAAAAAGGTGTGCAAGATCAGTACGAACATGTGAAGAAAGCAATTTCAACAGCAAGATCTACAAAGCATAGGAAAGTCACACAACAGACATCTGTTCTTAGTTCAACTAGGCTGTCAGTCCCCCTTTCTCCCTCCCCCATACCCTATAAAAAACTCAGTTCAATCATAAAACTTTTGGCCATCAAAACTGTTATCATACCAATAAAGTTTACTTTATTTAAAACTACATATACAGTACAAGTCTGCCAGAAACTTACTTTAACCTCCAAATACCAAGACAAAGGAAAAATCGTGGTTGTCTTAATGCACAAGAGGGCCAAAAAAGTATATAAAAATTAAAAGCTATTTGCAGCTTACCACTTTGCCTTTGTGGTCAGCATTACAAGGAGCAGATACCATTTAAAAATACTTAGATTAATATATGCAAGAATGACCCCAAAGCAGTTCCAGATGAGGAATTACTAGATTTAAAAAACCTGTGCGTTTGTTACATTTGTGCAAGTGCAATATTTAACAATTTCAAACTAAAAGGGTAACAAAAATGAACACACCAATTTATTCAGCACATCAGAACCAATTCTTACAAGACTAAAAACAGGACTTAAAACTAGGATTTGCAGCTGGTCCCTCATGTGACATCTCAATCTCAGGAGTTTAAACCCAAAGCTTAATGCAAGGAAAATCTTTCACTTTGAGATGCAGTAATACAACCTCGCATTACAGGGACCGTGTGTGAGGATAAGGAACTGAAGTTGTAACTTGTACCTACATACTAGACAGACCACACAATTGCCCAGTTCAGAACACAGTTATAGCTGTTCTGGGGCTTAAAGCAGCTTTATGTTTCTTCAGCTTCCATGCATGTTCATAACATGAACTTCTGGACTGAAGCCAGTTGGCCTGGATTAAACTTTACATCTGTAGCTAGCAGTTTTCCATGGCTGAAGTATCAGTCATTGGCAAGAATCCCCATATATTTTAAGAGTCCAGGTTTCACTGTTCATAGTAATGCCATGATTTCCAGTCTCTCCCTGGGAGAGCAACCTTTCAGAGTAGGTAATGAAGTTTATTTTGAAGAGAACCTTAATTCTTGAGTGCAAAACTAAACATTTTATAACATATCATTTATGTTTTAGTGCTAGATGAAAATGGAACTGTAGCTAATTACCTAAGAGTTTGCAAGAGAATGTTTTTGTGCAAGTACTAGCTGTGGTTTTAACATAAGGTTCATTTTTCTCCCTGAAACATTGCAAAAATCATTAAATGCAGAAGGATTTACATTACTGGTAATTGCAATTTACTGTTGAAAGCTTTTTGAATATTACCACTCAAGTTGTCATGATCAGTTTTCAATGTTCAACTGAAAAGTTAAGACTATTTAATTTCACAATTAATTCAAACAAAGTTTGCTATAAAGGGTGGCATAGGGAAAAATAACCTATATATGTAGTTTCAACTGCAAATGAATTCTATATAGTATATTGTAACAAGTTCTAAACAGCTGTTTCGAAGTGTCAACATAATTTTTTAAAAACTGACAATTTCAGATTCTGAAATAGCACACAACAGCCCTTAGGCCATGCTTTTAATTACATCCATGTCTTTCTAAGGAACAGGATTCTCAGCTTGCCATAGCAGCAAGGACCTGCTATGCTGCTACACCATCAGGAGCTTGCTGACAGTTCTCCTTCACAGAGCAACATTTTGTTCAGTTCATGGGGTGCCAAGTCTTCTCAGCATTAAGTTTCTAACAGTTGTTGTGGACTCACTTGGACTCACAGCCCACTGGATTTCACCCTTGGTGCATTACAGAGCACCTACATGCTTTTCTGACTGGTTAGATCTGCATGCATTTAATAAATTTTTCAGCTGTTAGAAGTAGTACATTGTAACATGTGATTCTCTATCATTTACTGTCAAATAAGGGGGAAGAAACACAGCAGTTTTAACACATTACTGTTGGAAGATTTTGACAGTTCTGAGTCACAACTGTAGATGGTGGACCAACAAGTCATACTTAGGTCACTGAAATAGTAAATGTACATTTACAGTGCATCAGATGTATGCATTACCAGTGAAAAAACCAAGAAGCTCTGTCTAACTTAGAAGTTATACGCAGCCTAATGTGCACTCAGTGTAAAATGTTATAAACTCTGCCCCAAGGGCATGTGATTTCCTGTACCTGTATTATGCTATTTGACAATGGATAATCAGAATTCACTCCAGCTTCAAAATAATATACATTAACTGCCAATAATCTCAATCCCTGTGCAAATTGCATTCTGCAGCTAGTTTTTCAGCGCCATAGTTAATTTAACTTGATTATAATTGGAAGCATCTGACTATGATTTAGGCATGCTTATTGCTATAAAAGAAATAAGCCCATCTTCAAAATTATTGTGCAAGTATTTTAATAAGGTTTGCACACATCTCAAAAAATTCTATTGTATGACTCCCTGGTCTTGGAGTTAAGTCAGCTGTAGAAGAGTCAAGCGAAGAGCTCACTGACGAGGTAAGGGATGCATCTGCAGATTTTCCTTGCACATCAGCATCTGAGTCTTTTTGACAGGATCTATAGTTGCTCACAGAACCTGATCTCTGTGGAGTTGCAGTCCCAGACTTCGCTTCAGTAATTTCATCTGAGGGGGCAAGGGGAGTGAGGAAGAAAGTTAGGTACCAGTATCAAATCAGTTACATGAACAGCAAACATCTTTACTTTCTCACACTTCTCAATTTGGTTTTTTAAAAATCTTGATTACTACACAGAGATTGAAAAAGCTGTTTATATTTGACACAAAATAAAAAGCTTATAAATCTATTAATACAGAAGCAAGTGTCCTTAAGCAAATTATTTCTGTGCTCTGAACTGTGCTACAGAACCATTTACATCTAGTTTAGACCAGCACTTGCCATATTTTTCATGAACTAACTTCAGCAGATAATAGCTCCAGTTAGGTTACGTAAACCGAAAATAGGATAGCATCATAAGGTTAGAGACCAGTAACAGTTCAAGTATTTTGTAGATGCTTTTTGCTAGCATCTACTTTATTTTTATTCTGTTTGTTTTCTTTATATTTGGTTATTTATACTTTGTTGTCTTTTGCATTTTTATTATAATTACCTGATACATTAATTGTTAGCATCTATATTAATTTATCCTTCACTTCTGGAAGTTTTTCCCCATAGTATGTTGCACATTTTGGCTGCAGCAGCTGCAGTTTACCATCAGTATGAGGAGGAAACACTTTCATCTTAGAAGTAATGTTTTGCTGAAGTATCTCTGTTCTTACTTTAAGTTCTGAACATGAGTTTGACGCCCACATGGCACCAGAAAAATTATTTCCAGGAGAAATTAGTGAAAAGGCAGTCTCTCTTGTGTTCACATCAAAGCTACTTTAAATTACAGCTTGGTAAGAGGGAACAGAGAACAGTTAACTGTGGTGGAGAGAAAGTCAAGTCAAATCAGCCCCACTGTTGGAAGAGAAATGGCAAATCCATGCCCTGGGGTTGTACTCCCTCAAGAGTTGAAGCCAGGACTGCAGCAGGCTGCCCTCCCCCCCCAGCTGCATGGCTCCAAGCTGTCATCTCCCCTCCAACAGGGATGACATTTATCCTATACCGCAGTGTGTCTGTTACAGATTTGTTATAAGTTAGAATTAACCACATTTGATTTTATAGAAACACATTTGATTTTATGGAGTTATTTTAATAGGAATATGGTTTTAGTGGAATTCGTGTTTGCATAGCAACCAACAGCTACTATGAAATCCTCTGTACAGCCCCGTACCAAGGCCGAAGGGATTGGTCAGAATCACCTAGTAAGAATGTTTAGAACTTAGATAACAGACTTAAGATTAAAGATGATTGTTTATATGTAACCTAGGAGAATGTGCTAAAACGTCAAAATGTAGAATTAATGGGAACTGGGGACAGTCGAGTGAAGCAACTCCTAGTTACCTGCCAAGAAACAGTTACCTTAAGTAAAAGGTAATTCCGGCAGGGGGAGATCAAAACCACCGACTCATGTACCACCTCATTTCCAGACCTTTCTAACCTTTACAGTGCAGAATCGGATATGGGAGGGCAGTATGTTAATGATTTTTGGGAAATACTATGTTTATGCATGAATACTTAATGAATATGTATGAATGAGTTCTATATAAGGTACATTATTTTGAAACTTGGTGTGCGTTGATCGTGAGAGGACTCACTCATGCACCCGGCCGTCAATGAAGAAGTGTCTGCTTATCTACATCACATTGGTGTTGATAAATTCTTTATTCCAAGATTTCGGTAACAGGTCAGTACAGGAAAGTGACTGTTAGTCCCCTGTATCACGTACCCCTGGATCCAAGCAAGCACCTGTATTGCTGGAAGGAATGAGGAAAGAACTGCACTGCTTTAGCCACCCTACACTGCAATCCAGCCACTCCAGTAAATCCTTTTTCCATGTCACATTTTTTCCTAGGCATGTCATCTACACCACTGGCTGTGGGCAATTCTGCTTTAATCTACTATGCCCATCAACAAGCACTGTGGCCAGTCTGTATTAGCTCCTCCATTTTCAGAAAGGTACCCAACTGGGATATGTGTGCTGTGCTACTGTCACTAAAATCCATCCTTCTACAGGGTAGACCAACTGCTTTCAAGACTTCAGCTACTGCAAGCATACAACTCCTATCTCAAGTTTTGTCTACTAGTATCATTGGTGGGTTGACTGCCTGGCAGCTAATACCTCAGCACAGCAGGGAAGGAAACTGGAAAGGCAAAAGTGAGGAAACTCATGGACAGAAATAAAGATAGTTTAATAGGAGGAAGAAAGAAAAGGGTGTGTGTGTGTGAAATTGATGCAAAGGCAACCACCCACCACCTCTCCACAGCAGACCAATGCCCAGCCAGTCTCAAGCCTACCCTCCCCAAAGGCCCATCCCCTCAGTTTCTTTGCTAAACTTAACATTATATGGCTAGAATACCCCTTTAGCCAATTTGGCTCAGCTGTCCAGGCTGCATTCCCTCCAAACTTCCTGCTCATCCCTGGCCCACTTATTGGGTGTAACAGATTGGGGAAAAAGACAGACTAGATACTATGGAAGAACGGCTCAGCAACAGCCAGAACACTGGTGTAATCAACACAATTTTAGTCACAGATCCAACACACAGCACCATATGGGCTGCTGTGAAGAAAATTAACTCCATCTCAGCCAGACTCAGTACAGCAGTGAACAGTCCAAGTCAAATTTAAATGCCTAGATGCCAAGTTTTATCTTCACTAGGAGGTGTTTTTTACATGCTTACTTAAGATCTAAATCAATGTTTAAATTCGGGAGTGAGGCTCCAAGGACAGTTTAGGATGATCCAAATCTCAGCCCTCACAAACCTGTCCCCTTTTGCACTTAGTGGTGTTAGTGCTCATGCAGACAGAAAATGGAGCAGCTCAGGAGTTGATAGAGCTAAAATTCTGTTATTTAAAGAATGAAACAGCTAACCATCTGATCACAGGAAACTTGACCAGGAAGGAATAAAGAAACACTAATACAGATCTTGATCAGCTTAAACTTAAGGACAACAATTCACTTCTAAACAAGAAAATTAAGACATTTGCATTTAGAATGATTTGCTGTACAACTCCATTAACTTATGTTAATGTCTTCACATACCATCAATGCTACGAAAATCCAGTAAGTATGTCCTGCTATCCACCTGATACAACTGTAGACTCATTTTGGAATATGCACTTGTTACTGGATTCTTCCTTCGAACACGTAGATAGTATGGATTTACAACCTAGTACAAAAGATCTGAGTTAGTTACCAGAACTGCTTGAAAAGCACTGCATATTTTTCCTGCCAATTCAACTCACTGGTATTATCAAGTGATTTCAGGCTTACCTGTTAAGAGTTGTGGGGGTTTTTAGCCAACAGAAAAACATTCCTATAGCCCCATTAGAAAAGTTAGACACAGTAGCAAAACTTTTTTTCCTGTCAGCATGACTAGCTTCCCCCCAAACCCTTTTTGCATGGCAGCCACAAACAGTCTGCACCAGCACATGACATTTTCCAGCACAGAACATGGTTTGAGACTTCCAGGCTGTGTAACTACACAGCTCAAACAAATCTGCTGTTGGTCTCCTGTAGAGATCCTTTATTCTTTTACCTTCCATTCATAATCCAGTTGTTTAATTGCTCGACAAACTTCAGCCATGATGTCATTTGGTCGACTCTGACTCCTTATTCCCAAATGCCACTTTGCTCTTCTTACACCTTGGTGTTTGGATTTCTGTGGATTCAGCTCATCAAGAGTATGGCGGGGACGGGGTGCTTCAGCTACTAAAAATGGCACTCTCTCAGGATGAGGGCGAGACAGATGGTGATCATCAAGAAAAGAATCTGGTGGGCTGGTAGCCAAGTAGAAGTCTTTGGCCTCATTCATTATTCTTCTATTATCTATAATGAGGTGGTAAGCAACTGCTAAAGGGTCCTGGTGATTTCGGCTGTACAGACAACTTAACACTTCCTCTTCAGTGCATTCAAATTTCTCACACACTTCTTTTAAGGCTTCATCATCAATCATGGTAGAACTATATGAGGGGTCTTCAGGAAACAAGTATTTTGGAAGGTCCTGCTTAAACCATTCATGTTCCCTAGATTTAAAAATAAAGTCTGAGTGTTACATATGTAAACCAAACCTTTTCAATATTAAATGTTTAATTTTTTTTTAATCTGTACAACAATCACATTTGTCAGTCCAAGTCCCTTCTGTGCAGCAGACAAAACAGTACATAAAGAAAAGTAACCATTACCTTCACAAGGTTTTGCTAGATGTTTTGCAGGTGACAAAATCTTTCTGTAACTTTTTCAGCTACCTGCACTCCAGAAATCTGTGTAACTCAGCTTTTTATATAAATGGTATGCTTTTTACTTCCACTATGTTAGTTCTGAGATCCTTTCAACTGAAATTCTTATACTACCCATTTTAGCTGTCCACCCTCAAGTACATACATAATACAATTAAGAAATGTTGATGAACAATTTTTTGGTAGATGTCTGGACACAGATTTTTGAACACTGAAGTCACATGCTCCCCATCCCCAACAAGCTGCTTATCTTTTCATTCAAAACACCCCTAGCTGTTGTTCAAGACTTAAAAGGGTTGAGGGAAGCTATAGAGGGGTCAACCTGGACCTCTTCACTATGGTACCCAACAGCTGATATTCGTAAGAGAGAAAAGGAAGGACACAGAAAGAAGCAAATACTGACCAGGAAAAATGATTGTTTTGTGTGTCTAGACTAAGCCGCTTAACTAGCCAAAGGATAGAGCATGATGCTAATCTTGAAAGCGTTCTAGCCTGTAGGATAAAGATGGCTACAGGTTTAAGAGCAGTTATATGGATGTCATGGTTTAACCCCAGACAGCAACTACATACCACACAACTGCTCACTCAATTCACCCCAGTAGGACGTTGAGGAAAATCAGAAGTGAGAAAGAAACTTGTGGGTTTTTCCATAGCTGAGACACAGGCCTGTATGAAGGAAGCAAGATTCTCTTTGAATTCTCAGTTTGCTGGCCAGCCCATCCACAATTGCTGCCTCTATGTCTGTCCAGCTTATCACCAGGGTGTTGGCATATGACATCAGTGCCCTTATGGGACATCAGTTGCAATTATAGCAACATGGACCATGTGCACCAGATTCCATCCAGGTCTTGAGATACCTGGCTGTCATGCAGGCCACTACAGATCACCCCCATGATGACTAATTCCCTCAGACACTGGATACTTCCCTCAGTTGTGGTCCCTTTGCTTAGAGAATATGAAAGATCTTCCTTGAAGAGATAGCGGTCCTTGACCCTCTACAGGAGTCACCTCCTAAGACTGAGGACTCCCCTTTTACAATCCCTTTATCAATGGCCCTATCTCTAGCGAGGAATTCCAGCTGCTGGGCTTCCTTACCTGCTAATTCTTGACTACTGGTCCCAGTATCTCAGCATCAGAGTAACTAGCTGAGAATTTGCTTTCCTAGTTGAGGTCTGAAATATTTTTTCCTTAACTTGCAGCTCACTCAGGCATAGGGATTGAGTGTTTTCTGTCTGCTCTGCTGCAGAACAGGCTGCCTCTTCTGATTCTCTCTCCTGCTCCTCCTAGGAGAAGCTTTTTCATCCCTTATGAAATGAGTTGACTTCCACTTTGAGTGTTTCTTTTTAATTATAGGAGCAACTTACACAGTTGAAGGCTGTGTCTCTGGCCTAGTCACAGCCTGTTGGTGTATTTTCAGATCCAAAGGCCTTCTCTTTTCCTCGAGAGTGCTTAATAGTGTTCAGTAGGCGCAGGCCAGGCTCCAGCACAGTGCAGTGACTCTTTGGAATAGCCAGGGCATCTTTTTCAAATATTGTATCACTTTATCAGGACCCCACTTGTTTGTGTGTGAAGTCCCAGACTATTGGAGGTGACAAACTTTCTAGGTATCTGCCCACATTCTCCCAAATGCCTTGCCATCCTTAACCACACTGCTGTCGGGCCTCATGATATTCCTAAATAGCTTGTTAACCTCAGAAAAAGCTCAATCAATATTCTTAAGAAATACCAGTAGAAGTATTTTGATTACCAAAGGATGTTCAAGACACTGAAGAGCTATTCTATCAAGGGATAAAACATTACAGAAGGTGAAGATGCCATTCTGTATTTCCTCCACAAAAAAAACTGTCTTGAACAAAGAAGTGTAGTTAATTGTCCCTATGAGATGGTACCCAAGGTACATTAACAGCTTCACTACAGACCCCAACTACCAGATTAAGCTAAAGCACTCCATTTTAGTAACAACTCTCCCAACCAAAACATTACTAAAGCACTACAGAGCGCAGGAAACTGCAAAAGCCAAAAACCAGTCTTTAACACATACAGCAAAAAAGGGAACATGGCACAGATCAGAAACTAGTATTGAGAACAGATAAATCAATATTGTGAGCAGCAACTGTTAACAGGTAATAATTCTAAATTCCATCTAATATGCTGTGGTCAAATATGTTATCAAACCCTTCGAGCCTCACATTGGGCACCAAAAAGGCCTGTTACCATTTAACACCAGCCAGCAATTAAGCACCACACAGCCACTCCCTCACTCCTCCCCAGTGGAATAAGGGGCAGAATAGGAAGAGCAAAAGTGAGAAAAACGTGGGTTAAGTTTGAAAATTAGAAAGCATTTTTTAAAAAAGGTTTGTAAGGAGAAGAAAAAAAAAGAGGGAAAATAAAACCCAAGACAGACAAGTGGTGCAAACTACAGCAATTGCTCACCACCAATTGACTGATGCCCTGCCATCAGCATGACCATGAGCAGCAGCCTACCTCGCCAACCTCCCTCCCAGTTTTATTGCTGAGTGAGCATAATGCCATACAGCATGGAATCCCTTTGGTCAGTTGGGGTCAGCTGTCCCAGCCATATCCCATCCCAACTTCTCGTGCAACCCCAGCCTACTTGTTGGTGGGGTGGCGTGAGGAACAGAAAAGGCCTTCACACTGTGTAAGCTATTCTCAGAAGTAACAAGCATCCACATGTTATCAACACTGTTCCCAGCGCAAATCCAGAACACAGCCCTATACAAGCTACTATGAAGAAAATAAATGCTATCCCAGGCAAAATCAGTACGATGGACCAAGCTCTAGTCAGTGTGAGCCTAAGAACATATCTCAGCACAAATGAGTTGAGTAAAACAGACTTTCATCAGAAGCAACCAATTAATTCAGAAGCAGAAAAAGCTTCTCCTGTACCACTAGAAAGCACATACCTAGCTGGATGACCGAACCCAGAGGAATATTTTGTTACCATTCATGGCAGTGGGCCCCTCCCCTTGCATGTATACATGCACCTCTCTAGAAGAATTAGGGTATTTAATCCAGCTCAGTTTGTCCTTTAAACTATAAGGTGACATGTCTTATGGCTAATAGAACAGAACTGTTTAGGATTCAAAAACCAACCATGCTCTGTAACCAACCTTTTTCAACATCTTTTTCACACCACTTCTCTTCCAGACATACTTGACTGACTAAGTTCCTATCCACGATGGTTTACAATGCTTAGTTCTCACAGTGCTCCTATTTCTGCAAGGAAGTACTTTCCATGGTAATAAAAGTAGCAAGAGATGACTGTACCACTGGCTTTGTCCTACTGAAAGAACATGAACACTGCAGACTTACTACCTTAGTAAAAATGCTTCTTTTATGGTTTTAAGTTAGGAAGTGTATCAGAGCTCTCTCCTTAGAGCTTCTTATAAAGGAAGCAGGAAAACATAACTAAGCTGCTATGTAATGTAATGTCTATCAGCTACCAATTTTTTATTTTTTTACATTCAACCCACTGCACACTTGTCAAAGCAGTCACCTTCTCCAGAATCTCTCTCCTCTTTGAATCTGGAGCCTACAATGGCTATCTGTACCTATAAACTTTAACTTACCAGTATTCAATGCGGTAACTATCGCTTACACATAAATTCATGCTAAGGTTTTGAAGCTAGAAAGTTTTATTTTGCACGTGGAATATTCAGTCTTAACAGATGATTCTTCAGAGTCCAAAGAATTACAAATAAAAGCAGTAGTTAGATTAAGGAGCCATAACTTCCTTTCAGACATTCACAGTACAGAATAGTGGGGTTTAACAGCAATGAATTTTTTGCCCAGAGAAGTCAATACATTGTATTTTTTGCAAACTGTTCTACCGTTAAACAGCTTTGCTGTAACAGTCTTAAACCAGCAGTTTCTCAGAATTGCTATATGTCATGTATAAATTTGTTCTACTGTGACCTCCAATAGACACTTCATTGGCCACTGGAAATCAGAAGCATCAGAGCTAAAGCCAAACCACCAGACGTTGAATTTTTCATCTCAGTCTATAAAACATGGACAAGCTATATGAACAATAGTTCTGTGTATCTGCACTGAGATTATCATTCCAGCATCTTGTGATCAGACACCAGTTAGTGTTTTACCTAATGTCTCTGATTGTTGCTCTCTTCATTGGATCGACTTGCAGCATGTGCTTCAGAAGACTAATTACCAATGGATTCAGGTACTGAGGGGTATAAAAGATACCATCACATATCTTCTTAAAAAGGGTTGGCACGTGATCGTCATCAAATGGAAGCGTTCCACATAACAAAGCATAGAGAATAACCCCACTGCTCCAAATATCTACTTCTGGACCTGCATATAATCTGGGAAAGAGTTAGCCATTAGAAATTTGCGTTTAATACATTTAAGTTTATATTTATTTCCTCTACTTTCTTACATTCTATCACAATAATTAAAAGCGTATACACTTAGGACAACTAATCTGCAAGTACTATACCATTTCATTTGTATGCCGTGCATCCTCCTCCTTCTTTAAATATATAAGATACAAGCATGTAGTAGTTTTCTCCTCTACTGTATAACAATAACCTAAAAATGCAATTTAAGGCAATGGCAAACTGAAATAAATTCGCAACTACTAAGAAAGCTCATGTCGTACATTGTTACCACTGTTATAATGGAACCTGTGCAACACCATCTATCCTCCAAATCTGGGAGGCTGAAAAGTTTGACTAGTCCATATAGCAGAACTTGTCACATGAATAAAAAAGACATTTGGCTTCCAGTCAAGAGAGGCAGCATTAGGGTGGGTAACAAAGCAGCAGATTTGACAATCATAAGATTCCAAAAAAGGCAAAGTTACCTTATGATTAAGCATCTACCCTGCAGCAGTTATTTCCCTGCTACTCAACTTCACACCAGACTTTTGCCTGTAATTCTAGCCATACCTCTACTTCCAAGATCCCAGCTGTAAGTGAGATTTTAAACCAATTCAGGCCCACTGTACATACTGGATTTGGGGCATTAGAAATGACCTCCACCTTACAGGAGGTATTGCAAAATTAGGTCACAGAAGCCTTAAGTACTCATGAAAAATTATCAAGACAATTAAAAGGTCAGCCCACAGTTTCTCAGCATCAAGCTTGTCCACTGAAGTAGCTTTACAGCCTTTAGAATCAAGCAGCAAAATGGATGAAATACATGCACACATGCATCCGATATTAAAGAAACTACCTTCCTGAAATTACTTCTGGTGCAGCATAGTTAGGGGAACCACAGCTTGTTCTTAAAAATTCTCCATCTGACATCATATTTGATAGACCTGAAAGTATATAAACGTAACTACTAAAAATTCAGACAGCAAAATTATTTCACACTGCATATTCCACTTAGAACAAACAACTAGTAATTCAAATCAGAAAATTAACATATTTATCTCAGTAAAGAAATAACATTGTTTGGAATTACTGATTTTTTTTATATAAGTGTGCTACATAATCTTTCATTTAGTTTACCAGATGAGTAACACCAATCCATTATTGCACATGACCTAGAAAAATTTGAGAACACATTCACTCCAAGACAAAAAAACAGTCTGATCTGGATGACACAGGCATGACAGAACACAGTTGCTCTAAGGGAGATGGAGCAGCACAGCCAGATACAATTTTGGTCATTAACAAGAAAATCTTAATAACCACATTTATTTCGAAATGCAAAAGTGGAAGATGATACCAGAGAATTGCCTAAAAATCTTTAAGAGGTTATTATACAGAGTAAGGAGACTGAGGAGTACACATGACTTCACCACAATTTAGACATCCACACTGCTCAGCTGGTTCCTGAATCACTGCATTTCAGTAGTTAGGTTTTAGATATTCCATTAGCAATTACTGAAGTGTACTTTAGAACTAAGCCATCTTCATTCACCAGCCCTCAGTACAGACTAATATTAGTAAAGAACTACCACTTAAAGAATAGCTGTGGATAATATGTTCTAGTTTCCTCAGTGCTGCATGATCAAGACTACCATAAGCCAGAGAACTCCGTCTCAGAGATGGAATTATGCCCTTTTATGGGAGAAAGGGAACGGAGTGGGAGATGAAAGAGTACAGCTTGGTTAGCTTTCATATTCTAATACACGAAAGCTTTTATTAAGCTCTTATTTAATACACTAGTCACAACTAACTGAACACTACAGCTTTGCTGATAAACTTAAGTTACAGGAATACATTTCTATAAGTTACTGTACTTGATTTCTTTACCACATAAGCAGTTTCAGCCAAAGCATTCTGTATACACAAGAAATCAATACGATTCCCAGTGCTCACATACTGCAACACCATACTTACAAAATATACTTAAAATACTCAGCATTACCTTAACACCTTTCCTCAAAGACCTCGAAATGATTTACAAGGGCAGGTATTATCCACTATAAGAGATATATCATGATGTAGCAGTATGGATACCTTACTATGCTTATATGGCAAGTTTTCCTGATTCACATAGTTCCAAGAACTAGCTCCCAGTCTTCTTAGCAGCTGTTCACAGCTAGTATATAGCTGCCTAATTAGAAAGCTTAATTGTTTATAGCAAAAAAAGCATGATTTGCAAGATTAACTGCTCTTACTTTATTCCCAATTTCTCAATCACATATTTGGAGTTTTTGAAGTGATTTTAGAGTAGTTTAATAGGAGGACTAGTGTATTCTACTACAGCAATGTAGTTCTTAAATATGATCAATTGCCCTTGCACTGTACTTCCAAGAGAGCTAAGCATCTACATTTTACAGATGGTGAAACAGGCAATAGGAGTAAATTTTGAAGTAGAAAGGTCAGGAGATAAACCTATTTAGCATTTCAGAGAAAACTGTTACACAAAACCAAACAAATCCATTCACAATTTCACCCAGTTACCAAAAATACCTAAAAAAAGTTTGAGAGGAAAACAAGTTCTACACATGTGCAAAAACATCATTTTGCTTTACATTCATTCTCCTCAGGTTTTTGTATTGTGTCCCACCAACAGGATATTCAAGTGTATACTTTTAATTAAAATATTTTCCCTAGTAATTAACAGGATCTAAACACCAGAAATGCACTCAGATATAACACAGCAATGCTTACCGAAGTCAGCTATCTTGGCATTCATGTGTGCATCAAGCAGCACATTTTCAGGCTTCAGATCTCTATGCACCACCATATGCCTGTGGCAGTAATCCACACCAGAAAGGATTTGCTGGAACAGACGTCTACTTTCCTTCTCATCAAGCTAAGACAGACAAAGGTTTTAAACAGTTACAAAACAGTGGAAGATAACTTTGTTTTCATTCATATTAAAGAAAATTCTCCCATGACCTGAAGTTATCATTTATCATTTTTATACTTTTTACAGCAGATTATCAGAACTTGTAACAGAAAGCTTCATAGCTTACACCATTTTGTTAGTACTATAGCTCTAAAATGACTACAACACACCCACAGACTCAAAGCCACTGAAATTTTTTAATGCTTTTGAAATTGGTTAGACAGATGTTACATACTAAGTAACTAGAAACACTAGCACCCAAGCATTAACTTTGTCTTACCGTAGTATCAACAAACTTCCACATCTAAGCACAGTGTAAGACTTAAGTAGACAAGCTGCAAACATGCAGCACAGAAGTGATACATTTTAGATGCTATTTATGCCAGTAGCAGCTAGTCCCAAACAGCAGGCTTAACTGGGCATTTCCTACCAACCTGTGCCTAACCCAAAAATTACAGTTTGTTTTAACAACTAATTAAAAGCATCCTGGCTATCTAGATGGTTTGTCAGAAGTGACTTCAAGAGCTTTCACAGAAGCTATTCCACTAGTAGAAGAGGGTAATAAGGGCACAATGGTAGCTTTGCAGTAATGGGTTATAATGAGGAAATAATTTTCAGCCACTTCAGCTGGATACATATCCATCCAGTCTATACCCAGTTACTGTAAATTAACATACCAGTAATCACTAGAGGAAAAATGCCATGACCAAGTCATACATAAGGATCTGAAATATGTTAACATATTACAATTTTTACTTTCAGAAGAGGCAGTCATAAAGTATATTTTAATTGCTAACAGGAAAATTAATGCTGAATACATAAAAACAAACATTTAACAGAGTGCGACTGGTACCCCCTGCTCGTGTGGTTAGCATAACTAGTGCCATTTTATAAGGCAAGTAGTGATTCTGTGACTAAGCAAGTCACATATTCATGCCCCTTCCCTCATTATCAGGCCCTGAAGGTCTTGTGAACCAAGCAGACAAACCAAAGGGATTTCTTATCATCCCTATCGGCCTCAAGACTCGTGAGCACCAGGCTTGATTAAGCCCTTCCTTACCAGCCTTCAAGGTCCCAGGCATCCAGCCAGCCCCAACCCCATAACAGAACAGAGAAGTGTAACTGCACCCAGAGCACTGTCCATACAAATCACACTGTTACAAGTCCGAAGTGGGAAACCTGGACCACAACTGCTGCTAGGCAGTGAGACCCATGACTTCTGGCGGCCAGGGACGACACCACCATCTGTTGCTTCCTCCAGGGGCTGAGTGGGCAGCTCATTCTTTCATATGATTTTTCAGGTCTAGACTGTGATTGTTATATTGATACTGCAAACCACATATGCAGAGTGTCTAGGTGATTAGAAATGACAAGTTGTACTATAAATTCTGTATGATGTGACTTACAAAGTGTACTACATTGATTCTGCTTGTAGAAATCCTGTGCCACTAATCATAAATTCTGTCTACACTAATAATACCATGTTAAGTAAAGCTTTAATTATACCATCCTGCCCAAGGATCCAAAAGAAAAACCTGTCTGTCCCCTCAGTGTCAGGTGACACAGGAATGCTGCAAAAGCAGTAACAGAACACAAGTCACTTATTTGTAGAGTTGGACTGCTTCCTTACCCTTCCATTTTTACAGATATAATCAAACAGTTCTCCTCCTGAAACATATTCCATCACCATGAAAATATCAGTTGGTGTACTGATGACCTGGTACCTGATAAAAGAAGATACCTGTTAGACTACACAGTAAAAGATGCTAGTTACATTGAGTTAAAACTAAAGTTGTGCAGAAGAGTCAGATAAAAGTATTCTTTAAAGTTTTTTTCAGCCAATTTACAGCTACTGAAATGACAATACTTTTCAGAAGCTATCTCCTCTCCTTTGACTATGTGATGTTATCATTGCCAAGGCTAGCAGGAAATTTGTTTTCCATGCCAGGAATATTAGTCACTGTACTTTCAAAGAACTAAGCTTAGTCCAAATGATTTCTATAAAACTATCTGCAGTGCTGCTGCACAGACAGCTTGGTGCAGTGACAAAAGAATTCAGAAGAACTTTGCCAGTGTCTCAAAAATACACACTTTGCAACCTTAACATGCAAAAACCTGACTTGCCATAAAGTGTATTTCAAGACCAGAAAAAAAATACTCTTAATCATGAACATAATATTTCAGAGAAAAATACTAATGAAAAATTTAGGTCTAAGTACTGATACTTTAGAGTTAGAATTATTTCAAAACTTCAAAGGTTTGGTATAACTAGTTTATTGCCAAACTCCCCATTTAAGAGATTCTGATTTTGTCCTACATATCCTCCTTACCTAAAAGGGGAAAAAATAAAAACAGCTTACAGCAGCCAGAAGTAATCTTTAATGGAACAAGAAAATGAACACTGGTAACACTTCAGCCAAAATTCAGATATTATATTGAGAAGACAGGAAGTAGCAAAGAAAGAATGTTTCAAGACAGTACACTTACGCCTGCAAATATCCAAACTGTAATAAACAACTGAAATCACACATACACTACAGAACCGCAATGTTCTTCAAAACACTGATTCCCACAGAAAGGGGAAGATAGACATGCTTCAGCTTACTGAGACAAACTATTCTTGAACTACACTGACAGCAATGAGTTCAGACTCAAAATGTGTTCACACACAAATGATTATGTGTGCAACTATTTTAGCAGCTTAGTATTATAGTGTAACACTTCAATAACCTCCATACTCTGAGGCAGTTATTTACATGAGATCTTCAAAGTTAGTTTTACCTAAAATCTTATAGTCCAAGATGCTTTACCTTTACCAATTTTCTCTCTAATACCTTGGTTCAAAGTACCTCATGTACTTAAATATCACAGCTAAGACTACTAGAGAAATAGTATTTTAACCCTTTCAATCCAAAAGTTAAATCCATGCTTCTATACAGTCAGAAACATGTTTTTCAAATAAGAAAACATAATAAACTGACTACAGAAATGCACTTTACAACCTTGTTCTTAATAACTCATTTTCAAAGCAGAAAAAGGATCAAATAAAACCAGAAAAAGAAAACTGACATAGCAGCTAAAACCTAAAAGGGATGCTACTAGAAGTATCTATCATGTCATTACCTTTTATATTATCTGTAGCTCTCTGGCCTGTAGGGACGATCAGTTTTGTGAAAACACATAGGATACTGACTGCATACTTGGAAGCTGGTTACTTTCCTGACAAGACACTGCTAGCAGTATTGCCTTTTAAACGTTTCACATCAGCAAGAGCAAAAAGATTATTGCTTAATTATGTTTGATTATAGAAAGCAAAACTTACAGTTTAATGATATGAGGATGCCTGAAGAGTTTGAGGTTCTGAATCTCCCTGCGGATTTTTCCTACAACATCAAGGCTGCGAATCTTCTGTCGATTCAGGATCTTCACCGCAACTTTATGCCCAGTTAACTCATGTTTGCCAACTGCAAGGAAAAAAGAAGTATTTAGCCAGGGTTTTCAATTGCTCTGTAAAGACATTAATTTCCCCATTTCAACTTTAGCCAAGAAAAACAAGTTGTTAGCATTCCACATATCCCCATTATCTGTGGGGACGTTGAAAAAAATCAGATGGCATGTCATTTCTCCTGCCCTACTCCAATTTCTCCCACAAGTCTATCATTGCAAGATGAATGGGGTATTTAAGAAAAACCTTAAACTTGGCCCTCAGAAGTTTTGTAGGATGAATACTTTTTTGCACTATTGCAAACAAACAATAAATAACTCAAAGCACTGTCACCCTTGCTAATTAGGGAAACCATTTTCTCTCCCTGTGGTTTTGGCTTACTTGGTAACCCACTCAGACATGTTTACCTGCAGCTCTTCTACTTTACATGCAAGGGCAAGGATCACTCTTCAAGAAATCATGCTATCCTTCCCTCAAGATGCCTGTTTCAGCAATTACACTGACTCACCACTAAAAGTATCTTATCAGTTTACTTGAACATTATTTGTCTGTCCTTGGAGCAGTGTGACCCTATGCAAGCTCCGCAGTTTGTGCAGTAAACATCAGTTTTATTAAACAAGTGGCAAAAGCTATAGGAAATGCACAAAATAAAATCCAATCATAACCACAAGAAGTAATGCAAACACACAACCTCATACATCTGTCAGCTTCTTTCCTACTTCCAGGAGTTTCAATTTCTTTCAGTAGAACACAAAAGTATAAAATACTTCTTAGACAGTTACACTTTTTAAAGTCTTTAACTTTGCAGATGCTCTTGGAAATAGCTGCAAAGTTGCTAAGGATATTCTTCTTAAACCCAACACTGGATCACAGATAAACCACAGAAGATAAGTATCTTTTCCACTAGAAGGTTTCGGTATCTGCATTGGTTTCCGTTGCATAGCAAACCATACCTTACATTACTTTCATTTGCCACACTAATTCTTACTTTTTGAAGATAAACCAGACTCCAGGGACACCCAAATGGTTCATCCTTGCCCACTTGAATGGACACCAGACAGACATGTACCAAACACAATACTCACCTGGGTGCCTCCCCACACTTGAGAATTTAAGACCTGCTTCAAGCTTTATTTAAACATATCCATGGAAAGCTGTGATAAACACCAGTGATGCACAAAAATCCTTCTGCATCCAATAGATAATTTGGATAGAATTAGCAATCACCTACCAATCTTTAAATCTCATTCCCAACACAAGACTTTACTGCTGCCTTTTGCCTCTGTATTGAGCTAAAAACCAATGCAAGTGAGAAGAAATTCTAAGCAGACAGAGATAACAAGATGATTATTCTTAAAACAAAAAAAAAGCCACTGTGTAAAATAAAGCAGCTGATCCAAGTTCCTGTAGGGAGCAAACTAAACAGTGGATTACCCAAGACTGAAGGATCACAATGTGGCATTGAAATGCCTTTTGTACCTGAGAATACAGAAAGGCTCCAACTGCACAGTCAAAAAACACATCCCCTTACTCAGAAGGGCCATTACCTAAAAATGGCCACAATAACCAAAACACTGGATAGGCACATTTGCACTGCCAATGAATGCCTGACAAAGCACACATCCATCACAAGTTTTAGACAGACCACAAAGCATTGGTAGGTGATTACCTAGAACTGTACAATCACATTGTTATTGATTTGTTAATAAGTTAAGATTGATTGATTTTATTAAATCATTTAATAAAATGAAAATATAGAAGGATAAGAAAAATTTTAAATGAAACTTATAGCCGCACAGTAAAAGCTGTTATGAGATCTTCTGTACATCCTGTACCAAGGCTAGAAGGGTCTAGAACCATTGTTAAAACTTAGGTAATAACTTCAGGGTTTGAAAGGTTTTTTGTATTTGACCAGTCTTCTGTATGTAGAGGTGTATTGAAATGTCAGAATATGAGATTAATGGAAACCGGGGAGAGTTGACTGGAACAGCTTGTAGTTACCTGCCAAGAAATTGTGAACTTTAGTAAAAGGTAATTCCGGCAGGGGGAGATCGCGACCACCGACTCATATACCACCTACCCAAATCATACCCTAGACCCATTTCTAGACCTTTCTAAGCTTTACTGCGCAGAATCAGATATAGGAGGAGAGTATGTTAATGATTTACAGGAAATATTATGATTATGTATGAATATTTAATGAATATGTATGAACAAGTTTTATATATGGAATCTGATTTTGGGACCTGGCGTGTGTTGATCGTGAGAGGACTCGCTCACGCACCTGGCCATTAATAAAGAAGTGTCTGCTTATCTACATCACATTGGTGTCGATAAGTTCTTCATTCTGAGATTTCGGTAACATCACCTATAAGAATTACTTTCTTTCAACCAGATCTACAATTAAAGCAATCACATTCCCCTTGTTCTCCCCTGTTCAAATGTGATTGAACTTTTAAAGGTACCCAACAAATTATACTACCTATGTTCAAACCCTAAGGAGCAATGAATCATTAACACAAAGCATTAGAAAACCAACTTTTCCATTTGAATTACAGCCTTTGCCTATCAATAATGTGAACTGAAGTAAGCCAGAAGTATTTGACAAAATCTTAATCAGTAAGTTAAAATTTAACATTAATTTTTGTTAGTAAGCAAAAAAAGTAGCTTAGAAGCTACCCAAAAAAAATCAGTCAGACAGAATGGTTGGGGTTGGAAGGGACCTCTGGAAATCATATAGCCATCCTCCCACTAACACAGGTTCACCTAGAGCAGGCTGCAGTTGCATGCAGGTGGGTTTTGAATGTCTCCAGAGAAGACTTCACAATCTCTCTGGGCAGCCTGTTCCAGCACTCTGTCACCCTCAAAGTAAGGAAGTTTTTCCTCATTCTTTCCTCACTCAGATGGAACTGAATTTGCATCTTCATGAATACATGAATTCACATCTTCCTTTGCTCTACAAAGTAGATTTAAGAAGGTGTTTAATTTAGTAAGTAGCATACATATTTCAGCAATTCTACAGCTTAGGGTATAAATATTCAGTTCTGACATGCACTGTGTTATGAAGTCTCATTTATCAGCCAATTTGTTTCATTTCTGATTTGTCAGTCTAGATGAAAACTGGACTTTCATTAGAACTCAGAAAAACATTAGAAAGCAATTTATTTGCTATAACAATTTATGTTCAATATACAAGGCACATAAGAGGTTCTTGAAAATGCATTTTTCACCTAACAATTTAACAAAACTTGCAGCTGACTGAAACCAATTCTAGCTGTCACAACCTTCAAGACTGTGCCTAAGCCTTGATTTTATTCATTGACTGGAAGAAAACATCATTTTTTGCTTCAACTGTGTTTGCCAACTTTGAATAAACTCTTGTAATGAAAACATACTGTAGTTTTGTGCAGGTCCTAAAAAGCCTGTTCACTTAGCTTAAAACATTTCAAATTAAATCACCATTTTCTTCAGCAATTTTTGCCTTCCTTTTTAAATTCAATTTAAATTATAACAAACCTAGCTTTTAAAGATATGAGTTTCCAGTAGCCGCCTACTTCAGGAAATAAAATAGTCTTCTTGGAAACGGTTCAAGGTATCTGTTACCAGTAAAACAGCAGACATGAACTGGTAAGACTGCTGACTACTTTTGAATTTAGCATGAAGACAGAACTGAAAGCAAGACCTCATAGGGTAACAGCATGTAGAAAAGTAAGCAGCCATTGTTATCTTTCAGAAAGCTACTTTGTATCATCCCTTGACAGAAGTTTTACCTGTAAAAGGAAAGTCTCACAAATTGCAACTAATCAAAATATATTTATGTTAGTCACCCTAATCCTCAACCAGGTCTCAGTCCTTCAAAAGCATCACTGCAGAAAGTTAACTTTACAGACCTAGTATTTCCCTATACTTCTTTAATCTCTGATAATACCAATTGTCTTCAAGCTTCACGATGACTATGCATAACATCAAGATTTCCAAGACAGTGACAAGAATCTCAAAGCAGCAGTGACTTCTCAACTGTTTCTGTTCAGCATGTCTTCAGTTGCAAAGAAAACTGACTATGAGGCCATCCCGAGTAAACACAACACTCCTATGAAATATAAGTACCTGTAATTAAGTTTGTAGAAAAAAAAAGCTTAACAAGCATACATCATGCTTAATGAAACATTTCAGTAATACATCAAACAGCCAACCCCAGGCTCAGATGAAAGCAGTCTTTAAAAGTACGAGCTAAAGAAATGTTTTCAACAAAAAGACCCCAGGAGTTAATGTTGTGCAATGGCATATTGCTGCACAACATCAGATAGCAAACTGATCTTCTCTGTCCATTTCTGGGTCTTTCATCATTGTCTTGACCAACTGACTGTCAACTGACAAAATCTTATCAGTCAACAGAGAAGGAAAATAATGATGATTACCAGAAAACAATCACAGATTGTCTGGTAGTAAATAAAGGAAATACATGCTCAGGAAGAAAACTAGTGCAATATAGATAGAATACTTTATTAAGTACAGCTAAAGCAAGACAAAGTGCATCATGGAGGGGCAGGAGAAAAAAACCCAAACCTTAAACCAGTATGTATAAGGAAACCAAGTATTAGTCCATGACCACTAACACTTGCTTCTGAATCCTAAATATATTCTCAAGCCACTTAAGGTATTCTGTATGCAGAATGATGCTGCATTTCACCACCAGGTGATTTCTCCCCCATCCTTAAGAAAAAATATGTTCAGATATGCACATGTGTACTCTTCACATAGTCAGCAGTTGCAAAGCAGCCTAAAAGAACATCTAACATCAATCAAATAAGGAAGACAGAGGGGTATTAAGGAAATAGAGCAATAATAAAAATGGCAACTTTTTTTTCAGTTAAGTGTTTCAAGCTAAGTGTATTTCATGAAATATTAATAGTAGCAAAGTCCAATAATATACTAAAATTACAACAGTAGCTCCACAAATTTTGATCATCTTTCCAAGGTTTAATCTTCAGACACATTTTTGCCAATACAGATAAGAACAGCAGTAGTAGTACAACAGCACTTTGAAATTTAAGAGCACACTGGAACATTAACAGGTATGCCAGCCTTAGCTTTGTGCAGTGCACTGGCAGGCAAAAAAAAAAACGGCAGCATGCCTTTGACTCCTCCCCTCAACCATTAGTCTCTCCCGGAGGAAAGAGAATCTAATGCCATTTTCTGCCCTATCTCATCTCTCTGTTTACAGAGGTGCTAAATTCCCAAGGAAAAGACTGGTATGGCAGCTGCCAGTGAGGTTCACTGCTCCCCACTGTGGCTGGGGGTGGCAATTTATAAGCCTGCCTTGAAAAAAGGAGACTCAAAGGGCTTTACTCGCAAAATATTTTCCACTACTTTTCCAAATGTTGTTAGAGATTAATATACTCCGATTTTCTATACATCAGTAATTTCTTCAGGACATACCAATAGTTGAAAGAGCTTGGGTAGAAAACATACAAAAGGAACATCTATGCTGAAAAAAAAAGAATCATGTTAAAAGCCAGCCAGCACATTAGACACAACAGGATTAGCCAGGGTTTTTTACTCGTTATAACCATAAGCAATTCATTAAGTTAACCATAAAAAACCTTATGAATAATACAACCTGAATCTAGACCAACTTATTTGTTAAAGAATGTTTTCAATTTGCATTCCCCAATATTTGAACAATTCTCACAAACACCACAGCAGGAGCAGTCTAAGCTAATGCAGTTTTCCCACAGGTGGCGGGCATCAAGGGAAAGTTTAGTTTCTATTTCATTTCTACTAGGCTTCAAGTTTGCAGCATAGTGCCTGCACTCCTACTAGGAAATATTTTTAAAGCCTCAGCTGAAAAAAAACCTTTGATAACCACTGGATCAACTACATTTCACATAAAGTCTTTGCATGTCCGTGCATCAGCTGTGTTGCCAGTTAATCCAACAATTCCAGGCTCATCTTTTTATGCTTATTTCTCTCTTTATAGAGAAAGAAATCTTGCCTTCTTTACCAGGGCAGCAAGTGCCAGTACTTGTGCGGCAAAACGCAACGTACGGGCGGCTCAGGACTCCCCTCTTCCCTCACGTACTGGGCACTACTTTCAATAAATGCAGCATCATTAGTTTCCACCGATTATTTCCGTAAACACAGACGAGACAGCCGTTCCCGCCGCCGCCGGGCCCCCGCTAACTGCCCCAAGAAGCGCCGCCGCCGGGCCCCCGCCCGGCCTGCAGCCCTCCCCGGCCCTCCGCCCACGCCGCCCCGCACCGCCAGCGCCGCCGCAGCCCGGTGACTCACCCGGCCCGGCGGGAGCGGCGCCGCCCCCGCGCAGCTCGGCCCGCCGCAGCACTCCGGGCGGGAGGCGGAGCGGCGCCGAGCCCGCGCCGGGGCAGCGGGACCCCGGACACGCACGGCCCGCGCCCCGGGGCCCCGCACGCCCTCCTGGCCGGACCTCGGCGGCCGCCCGGCCCCAGTGAGGGGAACCCCGCCGCCCCGCTCGGGCCGTGCCGCTCGCCGCAGCCCCCCCGCCCCGCTCGGGCCGCGCCGCTCGCCGCAGCCCCCCCGCCCCGCTCGGGCCGCGCCGCTCTGCTCCGCGGGGCGGGCGGCGGAGCCGCTCCCCGCCGCTCACCTTTGACTTTGCCGAAGGTGCCGACGCCCAGCGTGTCGCCTAGGATGTAGTGGCCGATCTTCACCCGCCCGTGCTCGTGCTTCTGTTTATCCGCCGCCGCCATCTTGCGCCAAGGACCGAGCCTGCGCATAGTGCCTGCCCGGGCCGGGCCGCGCCGCTGCGCCGGCAGGGGAGGAGCAACCACACAGCGCTCGCCCGCACCGAAACCCGGAAGCGAACCCGGCACTTAAATACCTTCCCGGCCCCCCCCGCGGTTAAACCATTGCGGTGCGCGGGGGGGGCCGGCTCGGCCCAGCGGCGCCCGGGGAGGTGCGGTTCCTGGCGGCGAGGCGGGACTGCGCGGGGGGGGAACGGCCCCCAAAGGCTGCGCAGCGGAGGGAGGGGACGGGGGGGTTGTCCCTGTTTTAACACCCACCCGAGGAGCTGAGGGGCTTTACCTGTGTTTCAGGGACTGGGGCGTGGGGCGCTCGGGTGCGAGCCTCCCTCCTCGGTTCCCGCCCGGGCCCGCCGGTGCCGGGGGCGGCACAGCCGGCGGGTGTGGGGCGAGGACGCCCGGCCACCGAGGCTGGCACCGGCGCCGTCGCGGGGCCTGTACCCGCGGGCAGATGGGGCTGTGGCGCTCCCCCCTCCTGGCACCAGCGTGCGGAGATGTGGGGAAGAGGCACGTACTGCTGACAGGGACCGCGCCGTGCCGGTGAGGTGGCCGTACGGCCGTGGCCTGCGGGGGCGGAGGGCCTGCAGCGCCCGGGCGGGCAGGCCTGCGACACCGGCTGAGCGGTGGCTTGTGTGCCCCGCTGCCGCGGGCCGTGCGAGACACGGTTGCTTGCTGATACCCTTGGCTCTGGCGGCGATGCTGTGGCGGCTGATGGCCAGCAAACCCCGTGTGCATAGGGAGCATACTGTGTTTCCAGACCACCCATGCGCATCACTGAAGACAGGTCTGTCACGGTTTCAGGATGAAGCAAGCTGGGTGTAGCTGTGTTTTGGCCTCCCTCCTTGGCTCCAACGTAAGCAAACGCCAGGCCAGTCCAGTCCTTCGTTACAGTAATTTGAGAGAGTAAGCTGCCAAGAAGGTCAATTCTACTAAAAAATGAGCACTAGGGATCCTGTTGTTGTGTAAACTCCCAAATTCTTGAACTCTGCTTTAGTGCTGAACTCAGGTTGAGTGTTTAACTGTTATGTTAGGCAAATAGGCACACAAGAGTTTAGGTCAAGCTGACCCTCTAGAGCTGTCAAGAATGACAAATGAAGGGGCTTCTAATGAAGGGGGTCAGCCTCGGGAAAGACAGAACAAAGAGCATGCTGTCTCTGTGATGGAGGCCATGCACACTTAAGACTATCGTGGTCACGTTAAACTCATGAGTCAGCACCGACGGCCTTCAGCCTGGCCCTGGGAGTGAACTATCCTCATTGTAATACAAAAAATCACACCCCTAAGGGAAGGTCCCAGGCCCACTCAGACCCTTCCTCAGAGAGCATGCTATAGGTAATGGATATGCAGATGTGTGCCAAATCATCTGTATGGACCTGCCCTCTGGGCAGTGAAAGTCCAGTAACATTTTGCATATAATGTTTGTAACTCTCTAAACTTCGTACTGCAGTATGCAGTATGCTGGCCAGCATCCAGACTTGCCCAGCTCTGTAATAAAACAGTATCTCTTCTCAGTGTGTAAGACTGGCTTGTTGCACAGCAGGAATGGATTCACATTTTAGAGATGACACTATGACAGAAAACATAGCCACCCTCAAAAAATAGACCTCTCAAGTCTCTATTCCCAATCAACCTTGAAAATTAAATCTGTAAGTTTTTCTCCCCCTTCTCCCTTCCTCTTCTCTGGTCCAAATCCAGACCCTGTTATGGGAATACTCCTGCCATCTTGACCAGATAACCTGTCTTCTGGTTTGTTGTGCCAAGTCATTCATTAATATTGCATTTAGGCCAGTAGCCTTCCTTTAAGTCCTGCACTGTGTATTTTCTGCATACCATAGACCATAATTTTTATTATTGACTATAACTACATTATTTTTTAATCACTTTCCAATCCTGCCTTCAAAGAAACAGATGAACCTACAGAAAGAGTGACAATTGGATGGGTATTTTTGCATGGAGAGGTCATCGACTGAAGAGGAAGGTTACAGGCCATTCCCATCCCTTCACCTCCTTTCCCCCATTCTCCAGACTAAGTGAATATCAACTAAAATGCTTTCAGTTGCCTGCTTTAAGCACAGCCCCTGAATGTGTTTGCAAATAGATAAATGTATTTCAGAAACAATATAAAGATTTTTAAATGTGCATAGAAATTTTGATTTTTTCTAGTAATGGTCCTAAATCTGATTCAGAGAACATTTGTTGTTACTTGTGTTACAGTCATTAACATGAAGCTGGAAAACAGAAATTCTGGTCCATGGAAAGATCCTTATATTTTAAAATATCCCTCTACCCTAATGGGGTAAAAAATTAAAAACCCCATCTGCTCATTACTGTGGAAGAAAAATACTGAAAGATTTCCTAGAAAATATAAAGAATCCTTTTAAAAAAAAATAAAAATTATAAACCCAAGTAATTTGATCAGCCAGTGCCAAATCACAGGCTGCTAAGCAATGTAGAGACTACTTATAATTACCCTGTTAAAATTTGCATGACATGAAGTAAAATAACATTTTAAATGGTAAGATAGTCAAAACAAGGAAAGTGAAACTAAAACTATACATACTTTGTGTAATATAGAATTTTAATTTCAAACATTTTTGTGAGGATCATCTTTGAGTGGAAAATGTGAAGGCTTTCAGCCTTAATATTAAGAAATTAATGTGAAAAGACAGTACATAATGCAGGAAAAGCTGGCACTAGTGTTCCTCAGTAAGCGTGAGTTAATGTGTAAAGGTGCCAGTCCTGACTTCCAAACTCAGGCCTGTTAATTATGCTCTTTCTGGTCATCATCTAAAGAGAATTATTCCCACACAAAGTCTAATTTGAATCACAATTCATGCTCAGCATCAGTAGGCTTGCAAACCATGTTGTTCTGCAATTTCTTTTTGTTCTTCTAATCAGAGTAGGAGAATAGAGAATACAGAAATCTGGCAATTTCTCTGTAGCAGAGCTTCCTGTCTTCTGCTGCTGGATTCAGTTCCTAACAGAGCCTCAGCATATGTGCAAAAAGAGCACAGAAGGGAGAGGAGCAAGCATCAGGCATTGTCTGTATCCATGTCTGCTTAAATGGAAGTGGCATGAAGGAAAAACAGAACAAGTTCACAGCTATTAGCTTCCACAAGCATGGCTTTTAAATTACTTGAATTTCAGTTCTAAAATAAAATGAGGCCTTAGCTTTAAAAAATGCTAAAATTAAAAGGTATTTGACATTGACTATGTCAACTCAGCACCTGTTTACTTGGTGGCATATTCTATCCACCAACAGTCTGCCTCCCATATCCTGAAGCAGAAAAACAATCAGCATTAAAGCCAGACATTGTTTTATTTAAAATGTTTTCTGTAGAAGGTCAGTTAGTAGATTTACACCCAAGAAGCCTTCAGTGGCGTCATAGAAGAAACCACAAAAGAGAGACTGAAGTTGGCAGAAGTCACAGAAATACAAAATCAGACATGTAAATAAAAACAAAAGTTCAGTTCCAAGTGTTGAACACTGTGCATTAGAGTGTGTTTGAGCCAAGTGATAGCTGGGACCATCTGCAGTTACTTTAGTCAGCCAAAAGCCTAAAACAGCGTACCAGTATTTCTAAGATATATGGGGAATACATAGTAAGAATGCTCCTATTCAATAAAATAGCTGAAAACAGTTTCTGTAAGTGTACCTGAGGAGATGACAGGACACCAGTGATCAATTACATCTCAAATTCTAGAGAGAGCTCGGACCTTTATAGTCCCTAGTCTGTAACAAATGTGACAAGTCATGTAAAAAGCTGCTTGGGCTTTATCCCATGTTAGCGCTTATTGTTAGTAAAAACAACACACAAGCTGAGACCACTAACATTTTTTTTCTTTAATTATTGATCTTTTGGGAAAGTTCATTATTGCAGCCAGGTGGGAATGCAGGTTTGAGTTTTGCTTCCCCTTCCCCCTCCCTTCTTTTTCTTCATCCTCCTTGTATTTACAAAACAAGGTGATCTAATACTTGGGTGAGATCCAGCCCCACCACCTGGTCAGTGATTGCTCTTGCTTTCCTCCAGGCTATTGTATACTGACCGAGTTAAGTCCAGTACAGAAGGGTGAAGCTGAAGTGTCTCTATAAAAGTACTTAGCAAGTGGTACAGGCTCGAAGTTAGAGGCTGTGTCTAAGGTCTTAAGAATTTTGACATTTACCTGAAGCGTCTTAACAGCTAAATTTTGTGTAAGGTCCTGTCTGTGGGCTTTGTGGAAAGGGCAATAGATAGCATTGTAGGAAAAGCAGTGCACAGGGCCATTTGTGCAAGTAGTATTATGAACGTATATCAAAACTCAGTGAATCATTTTTCTGAATAGTATGTCATCTGCACAGACATGCTATTTCATACTTTGAAGGTCAAGTGCTAATTATGGCAATGTGAGAATGTAACAACACACGGAGTGCCGCTTGCTATGCATGCTGTCCCATGCATGTCTTGCTGATTTGTAACTGTGGATTCAGATGGTGAACTTCATAATATGCTAACATTGCACATACAGTTTTAGATTGGTTTTATTAGTTTGCTCACTATGGAAGACAGAGGTGTAGATACCTGCAGACTGTCATACAGTAATGGAAAGCAAAAAGTTTGAAATAAAAGCTGTCCTTATCACTATAAAAAGCTACCATATTTTGCTATATCCCAAATCAAGTGCAAAATTATATCTAAAGAATATCTAAACAAACTTCTACCAAAAAAAAAGGAAAGTTGGAAAGAACAGATTTTTTTCTACTTGATACTGTGACTTAAAATTATTTTTGTTTATGACTTCAAATAATTTTTCTTTCTCAATTTTTAGCAATTATGTTTCTGATTGTTTTCCTATATTCTTGTATGCATATTTAAACTGTATTTTTCCACTGCTTTAACTGAATGATACACATTGCTCCCCCTATTTCAGAAATCCCAAATAATGTTGCACTTGTGATGGCAACCAATAAACAGCTGTTAACAACAAGGAATTTGTACTTTTAAGAATGTCCTGGTTTCTGCTGGGATAGTTAATTTTCTTCTTGGTTGCTGCTGCAGTGCTCTGTTTTGGATTTGGTGTGAGAACAATGTTGATAGCACACTGATGTTTTTGTTTGTTGCTGGGTGATGTTTACAGTTTTCAGTTTCTCAGTCCCTGCCAGCGAGAGGGCTGGGGGTGCACAAGAAACTGGGAGGGGACACAGCCAGGGCAGCTGACCCAAACTGGCCAAAGGGAAATTCCAAACCATAGGTTGTCACACTCAGTATATAAGCTGGGGGAAGAAGTAAGGGGGGAACGTTCAGAGTGATGGCGTTTGTCTTCCCAAGTCACCATTACACGTGATGCAGCCCTGCTTTCCTGGAGATGGCTGAACACCAGCCTGCCGATGGGAAGTGGTGAATGAATTCCCGTTTTGCTTTGCTTGCATGTGTGGCTTTTGCTTTACCTATTAAAGTATTTTTTTTATCTCAACCCACAAGTTTTCACTACTACCCTTCTGATTATCTCCCCCATCCCACTGTGGGAGGAGTAAGCGAGCGTGAAGCTCGGTTGCCAGCCAGGGTTAAACCATGATAAAGAAGTAGCTAAATATTTGACAGCTACTCCTTTGAGAAGTACTAGAACAGAGTACTTCACTGTTGTACTGCTTGACTCAAATGGGGCCAGATTGGTCACCAACTAAAAGAGAATGACAAGAAATAGTTTGGCCCATTGCCTTTAATATTATTTAAATGTTTGACTGAGGTTTTCCTATTAAAATACCTAAATCAGTCTGAGAAATATCCAAGGGACACCCATTCTCTTTACTGCATATCAAACGATTGGTTGTCTTGTTTGCTTCAATGAGGTATTAGCAGATGCTTTGAGGAATTGTGTGTTTATACTAAGACAACAGGTGGAGGTCCATGTTTTTGATCTGAAGCAAAACCTATAGAGTTCCTCAAGAGAAAATGTGAAACCCAAATTTCATTACCTTTGGTAGTCGGAGTGACTGCCATGATGAATGCCATAGCACTACCACACTATGGCAAACATATCATGAGTTTGAGTGACATCTTAGAGAAGCCAACCTGTAACCAGAATGTTTTCTAAAGAAAATGAATGGGCTACAAAGGACACCCTGAACTAATATTTTTAACAGTATATAAATATAAGATTGTGTACAAATTTTATTAAGAAAACTTTCTAACTGCTTTAACTAGCAGAGCTGATACTTTTTGGCAATTAGACACTAACAAAATTATGTTGTGTGGAATGAGCCAGAAATACTGAGGCGGAATGAGCCAGAAATACTGAGGCAAAAGCTGGCACCATTCTCCTCGAGCAAAGCACAGAAAGACCATTATACGTGCACAGGGATTTTACCAGCCAGAAATCTTACAGTTTAACTATGTGGCTGCAAGCAAATCAATAGCAGAACATGTACATATTCCATAAGCAGTAGCAAATACTACCAATATTTATAAAAGATCCTTTTAATGTCCTACATGCTTCCATTTAGCACATCAGTCAAGAGGAATGAATTCCTGACAAATTACAAATTACTTCAGTGCTTTCACTACAGTGTTAAATGCTTAATTTCTTTCCTTGGAATCCAAATGTAATTTATTTACATTGTCACAGCTAGAATTTAGAAAAATAATCTTTAAGTACAAAACCTGTAGGAATAGCTTTTTTATTTTCATTCATAAACATTTTTTAAGTGTAGGAAACACACACACACACAAATCAGAATATACAAACTAGCTTAATTTATGATCTGAGATTTTAGGACAAAATATTTATTGTCAGGCCATCACATTTCAGGGTGGAGTTGGATAATAATCTAACATCAGGAAAAGAAAAATCGATGATGTGTTACAAAAAGCATGATCTTAACCTTTTGGAAACACTTTGCAGACTATTAAAACCAGATGGGAAATAGACTATAGCAGACATTCATTACCTTTATATTTGCAGCCAAGCGTACTACTAGAATATTTGTTCATTTGTATATGTATTTATATCACTACATTTAGTTTTACTCAAAGTTGTTTGCAATGCTTAAGTATTAAGCTGATTTTTTTAAAAAACCCAAACCATAAAACTCAGAATAAGTGAAGTCTCCCAAACTAAGTCGAATCAAGCATGATCAGTCTTCTTCCCTGGAGACATTCAAAACCCACCTGAATGTAACTCTGTGCAACCTGCTGTAGGTGAACCTGCTTTAACAGAGGCTAAAGCAGGAGTAGATGATCTCCAGAGGTCCCTTCCAACCCCAAGCTCCTGTGAGTCTGTGATAACCTAGGCCAAGACTTTGGTCAGCCTTAAAATAAGAAAACAGCAGATTGATATTGATGCATATGTATAAGACATATGAAGCTACTTGAACTTCTACTCGCTGTAAAAGGTAATGATAGAAGCTTTTTAATGCTAATCAGCAGCACCGCTTACTTTCTTATCTTTTGTTTATAAGAATAATTTTCAAAGACTGAGCTTTTTTTTCCCCAGCTTTTGGGTTTGGTTTTGGTGCAACTTAGAGCAATGTAATGTGTTTATTCACATCCCGTGCTCAGCCCAAAGATGTCCATTAGATTAAAGGTGCAGAGAGAGAAAACACATGACTGCCACAGACCTGGAAACTGAAAAATTTACAACCCAGGAGTTTGCTTTATACTACAAAAATCCGTGGCTGACAGCTCTTTGGCATCTTGGCTTAGCTAAAGGAACAAGACAGATCAGAGGAATTACTCCCTTAGTCTTTTAAGATTACTTACTTTCAGGTAACCTGTTCATCACAGTCTTTACCTTGAAAAGCCCATAACTACTTTAAAACCACATTTATGTTTCTTTATTCACACCGAGCTGAGCGTGTTTTATCAGACAGAATTTTAAAAGAAAAAATGAGCTCACAGTTAACTTAGTGATTTTTGTAACTAATCTCTAGAATCATATTTTGAGGCAGAACATTGCTGTTTTCCCCTTGCACCATTGATTTCCTTTAAACATAAATTATTTCTATATTTTCATTAATTTATCCATATATTTGGGAAGAAGAATAGGTCTTGAACCTACTCAAGTCTACTGTGTGCTAAAGGTAGGCTGGTGAGAAGAATATTAGTTCTCACATGCTGGTGAGAAGAAAATTAGCATGTCTCCAGGCTCACTCTTCTGTATCTCTGAGGTCTTCCATATACAATTTTAACCCATTTGGCTTCCCAGAATCACACTCTTCTACCAGGGAAGATTTTTCTACAGTTAGAAAGTGCTGCCATGAACCTTAATAAATTTATTTCAATCACCTGACTAATACCTGAAGAGATATTACCTAACCTAGTTCTAGCAACAGCTGCTTAAGCTAGGAAGAATATGTGGGGTGCTTGTCCCAAGTCATCTGAGACACTGAAGAGGGTCTCGACTTGTTGTTCTTGATACATCAATATTCTTAAAACGCTGTCATTAATATATCATACTCACCTTTTGCTGTTTGAATCTGTGTTCCAGTTTTGGGAGTGATGGTGCATAACATAAAGAAAATACTGCTGTTTCCCTCAATATGGCACCTAAACCAAACAGCTCAATTCATACATTTTCTTCTTTCTGGAAAAGTGAGTTTCATGGAATACTGCAAACATATGTATTTCTTTCATCCAATATATGCAATTGCACAAATTTTGTGTTTTCCCAGTGAAAAAATGAGTTAATACTAAGAGATTCCATCTAGATTTACTCCTGGGAAGCCACATATTTAACAAAGATAGTAAGTTGGCCAAGCTAAGGTTTGTGTAATGTGGATGTTAAAGGAAATATATTTTGAATTAAGAAATTTAAAGTGCTGAAGCTGCTACGTTGCAGAACCAGGCCTCGTCCCTTCTATAGCCCCAATCCAAGGCTGGTTTAAAACTTGGTGAAGTTAATCAAGTGGGAGAATAGAGAAACAATAGATGATCTATTTGTGTACACAGGTGCTCTCAGAAACGCAGGTGTTTCTAGAAAAAAAATAGTACATGTGAATAGGCATTGCTTGTTCTAAGACTAAGTGTGCTTGAAGGATTGTGTGAGTTAAAGCAGGCAGAAAGAAGATCATGATCCAAGGAGGACCTTGGAACCCAGGCAAAAACTGGAACTGAATAGATGAATCAACTGGGACAGAGTCAAGTGATGGATTTGCAGAACTGACAAGTCCAAAGGAAACTTCTAAAAACTTCGGCCATTGACTAATGATTTGATAAGTATATATAAACTATATATTGTATCCCTTTGTTCTCTGCCACTCACTGGAGTGGTGACCCAACTCTGAGTTGTGATTAAAACAAACCAGTACCACATCTGTGTAAATTTCTCCTTTAACAATGGAACAGACTTAATTAACCAATTTCTGCCAAAACAAATTCTGAGTGCTTTCTTCTCCACTTCATTGTGGTTTATTCTTATAGCCTGTGCCCATGCTCATGGATTGAGCTAGAGCTACTGTGCTGCACCAAATATAAGGCCACCTTCATTTTTCAAAGCATACATAGAAAAATCAGCAAAATCTGTTAAAAAACAAAAGTTCCTCCTGGCGCTTGACAGACCATCTCCTCCAGCCATGGCCTCCAAAGCCCTTCCTGTTCATAGCCAGCCTGTAACTTTAAATCTTCTTCCTTTTGGCATTTGGTAAACTACCAAATAATCATCAAGAAGGCTCCATTAAAAACAGCCAAAAAGCAGTGGAACAAGAATTACTCTGGAAATTACTAGAAATTACTGGAAGTCCTTTTAATAAAATTAGAAATAAAAAAAATCAAGCAGAAGCTACCATACTGTAAAACATTGTAAGATACCACAAGCAAAAAAAAAATACTTCCATATATAAATAAAATACTTAATAAGAGCTTAACATACATTTAAAATATCTTTCTACTGCTTATTACATTTTTAAAATATAGGCAAAATATGTACAAATATATATCAGTATGATGAAGAGTCCAGTCCTTACAAACATTTCTGAAACAAATGAAAAATTCTTTGCTGATTTAAGCAAAGGTTTCCCCTCCTTTCCAGATCTGATTTCGGTAGGTATTAAAGCAAGAGTAACCTCAATCATTAGTCTGAATCATTATTATCATACAACAATATAGGAAGGAACTTTTGGAGGTCATCTAGTCCAACCTCCTGCTCACACCAGAGCTGACTTGTTGCACAATGGGCATTGTACCATAACTCAACTGTACTGACAGGTATAATGTGAACATACCATTGAATAAAGATGAAAATAACTGAGCTCTGTAGTAGCTTTGATTAGTACTGCATGCAGTTTTGATGTACATTTTAAAATGTACACAAAAAATCCTCCTTACCATATACCCTGTTGCTACCAGTAGGTATCTACTGCCAGATCAGGCAATGTATCACCTGATCATGTGCAGCTCATACTAACAACACTTTCTCCTTTTGAAGTATAAATCATAGCATCAATAGTGCTCAACTCTTCAATGGCAATTTAAAGTTCTCGTCATTCATGGTATGTGGTATACCTTTCATGATCAAAACATCTTTGTCTTTCCAGTTTTGATGAGATTTCTCTTGAAGGCACCTAGGGAAAAAAAATGCTGCATCTTCAGGCTTACTTTATTCTCTAATTCCCAGAGCCAAAAGGCAGACCTCCTGGATTAGATTACTTTGGCACTTCGGTGATGCTTGTTTACTGTGGGTGATTTTGCGCAAGCCATTCAATCAAGAATCTGCTAGTATCCTTACCCAGTGCCAAGGCCCCTTTTCCAACAATGGTTTCACCACTTATGCTTGTCAATCTCAAATAATCTACAACTGTTACTTACAGTCTCAGGGATGTTATTCACCTTGATTAACCCATGTTTTTAAAGAACATGGAGGTCCTTTGTAAATAGTGAAAATCAAATGTAATGCTGTAGTAAGTATAACCATATCATATGAAATGGTCACTGCCACTAATGGCAGAATAAGGAAACTGTCACTATACCATTATTGTTATTATTATTATTGTTATTAGTTGTACTAACTAATTTGCATTAGTTTATGTCAAAATGGTATTCTTAGGTTCAAACATCTACACAACTAAAAGCAATTTTTAAAAAAAAACTGCTACCTGAGATGACAAGAGATTCCCATCAATGTGGCAGTCATTTCCCCATCTTACACCTCTAAGGTAAACCAGCCATAATTGCTCCGTGTGTATACAATCCAGCAGCAAGATCTGTCATGGCTACTCCTGGTCTAACTGTCTTACCATCCTAAAAAAACCCCACAACACTCAAAACCAAACAAACCAAACAACCAAATTAAAAAAATAAGAAGAGAACAACAAGAGGCAAAATTTCTTTTTATTGTAATACATTTTACACAAAACTCATCTGAAAAAGCATTTACATCTTTCTGCATTGCAAACTCCAAGATTCTTAGGGTGAACTGAAGCATAAAAACTGCCACTGAAAAACAGATGTTCTTGCAGTATCTACACAATTCTGTAGCTTCGCAATGCTGCAGACTACAAACTGTGAATGATTTATTATGCTACTTTTTGTTCTAATAACAAAATGTTTCAACTCACCAATGCAAAAAGGAAGGAGATACTGTTGGAGACAATAAAATACAGTGAAAACTGAATTTCATTTTGCTTGGAAGCCAAAGGTCTGAAGGATTTCCACAGTACACTAACCCAGGTGTGTGTCTGCTTGAAAAGCAGAACCACATAGCTTTGCTCTTCTTACTCTCTTATCCTCCCTTGTCTCCCAGCCAAATGTCAGGTTTGTATTTTCCAGTTCATGTGCTGCCAGAGAACTGAAGGCATGTACTCTGAGCTCACCAGGAGGCCACTGTAATCACCATCAAGAGAAAAGGAGTTGAGCCAATGCTGAAGGCTTAGGTAGAGAGAAGGCAGAGCATATTCACAAATTGTTACAGCTTATCACATCATCTCTTGAGTAGTCACAAGACAAAAAGTACTACCAGCTCCACTTCTCAGGCAATAAGGAAACAAAACAGGAAGAAGCAAGTCTGCATATTTGGCTGTTTGATATGGAGAGAGGTGCCACAAGCCTGGGAACATCAAGTCCTAAATGTTTCACAGAAAACAAGTCAGCTTGTCAGCAGTCAGCACAGAAAGTTTGCCAGCTGTTTTATGAGCTCACCACTCCTAATAGTATGCATGTCTCACCTGTGCCAGCTCCTGTAGTCTAGGCATATCACAAGAGGAAAAGCAGTAATTGCAGTCTCCATTTTTTTGGGAGGACACTCTGTCACCATGCTAGACAGAATGGCTTTTCTGTGGCATGCTCTCTCCTCACTGTTCTGCCACATGTAAGGAGACAAGCTTTATATTCATGAAAATGGTATTGATATGGAGAAATAGTGTGAAATGGGGATAATGGACATCGATTGTGATTGTATGTGTCTGCTTAAGGAATGTGGGTATGGTGACTAGTCATGGGTGCGGTGACAACTACAGTTTTGAGGAGACGCCTGCCCTTCTTTCTCTAACAAAGGGGCTATCTAAAAGAGAATGAGAAAAGATGAGAGACATTCAAATGCTATCTAGAGGGAGGGAGTGCTAAGTCTCCTTGCTGGAGAAGATTGGATGGTCACAAGGACATGAATCACCTGAAGAAGATCGGATGGTCACAAGAACATGAATCACCTACAAACCTGCAAGACCACCACCACATTCCAGGAAATGGACTGATAAGCTAATTAACATACGAAGCGGGGTTAAGGTAACGAATATGTATAGGCGTTAATTGAATATTCATTTGTTCATTGTATAAATGTGAGATGGTTCCTCACTTCGGGTATGCACGCTTGTGGAGGAGCGATCCCCCGTGCATCTGCGCGCAATAAACATACCTACTTTATAACTTTCGAGTTATAGAGTCTAATTCCGCACGTCAGTATGTTCTTAAATAGTATTTTGGAAACTTATCTAGTTTTCAATTGGATTCTTAGGAGCTTAAAATTACTTTGCTGTCAGTAAAGCCAAGCAGCGCCTCTTTCAAGAAAGAAAAAGAATCAAAGAAAATGGTCCTAGCTTTGTCACAGCAATAACAAGCAGCCACAGTTCTGCCGATGCCTTCTCTGAGAAGCAGCAATATGGAGTGGGATGATGTCCTTGTAGCCTACCTTGAACAGTTCTCAAATAGCTGAGGGCTTTGAAACAGGATGAGATATCTTGTGAGAAATCAAAGACATCAGCAGAATGGCATTTGGCATAACTTTAAACAATGAGGCTTATATTCAACTAACCTGCTTGGGCTCAGAAAAATTAGGTCTGGGTTTCTCCCCTATAGTTGCCACATAACCAAAAAAGCTGTTTCCTTCCCTACCTCAGGTTCCTCATTCGTTGATACTTGGTTCTTTCAGACCAAGAATCATGGTGTTTTCCTACAGTAATCACTTAGAGTGGTATTTTTAGGGGAGCCTGGACTACCTCAAGTGCTGGTCCTGCTGCAGTCAGTCAGCATGTCACTGATAGCAGTGTTAGCAGTTAGACTAATAGGAGTTTGATTGCAGCTGTCAGAGAGTGCAGTTATGCCAGTGCTGGGAGGGTTTGGAAATCCAGTCCATGCTGTCATTAAGAAAAGATGAAAGGAAAAAGAAATAATAAAAGCAAACAAGCAATCCAGCTGCATAATCAATTAACTTAATTGATTACGTCAGCAGCAGCAATAGGATTAATATGATAAATTTAGTAATGGACCTTCACAATGTCCTCTTTTTCCTGTTCTGAGTCCCTGCCCTATATAAGCACTCTTGTTAGAAAAGCTGTTTTCAAGCTACAGCTTCTGACTGTTCTATGGCCCCTGGAAGACAATGAGAGTCACATCTGCCACCGTGTGCCAACAGGAGAGGAAAAAGCAAGAAGTTTTGTTAGGTAAATCAGACCTCCTCTCTAATTCTTCCCACTCTGCAGTGTTATAATCTGATTGTTGAGATCAGCAGTCGTGTCTTCCCTGTCCTTGCCCAGGTATGAGCAATCTGCCCTGTCTTGGTAGAAGCTTTGGATCTATGACCAGGGTTCATGCTGTGGCAGCAGTGGATCCCCACAGAGACATCTCTGCTTTAGTCTCCACACATGTCCCTGAGGAAATAGAAATAAGTCCCTGGATGCTCCAGTGAAGACAGAGCCCTGTGCAAGCTGTCTCCAGCCCTAAGCAGCACAGGGAATCCATATCCAGAGTTTAGGATTTAAACTGGACAACAGCAGTGGTTGAAGGAGGAGTAATAAATATTTAAAGGAAAATGTGTACAAGAACGGGCTGTTGAGTCTATTGGTGGAGGCAAGTCTGAGTCCTGCTAACGTTTATGGTTATGCCAACTTCTTTCATAGCTTCAGTTTTGAAAATATTCAAGTCCACAGGTCTTAGAAATGAGTTCTGCCAAGGTGTCACAACTTGGTCAGTCGTAAAAGAGGCCCTAAAGAGGGGCAAAGAACAAGAAACGTGCCCTAGCAGGACAAGAAGTCTACTTTCTAATGCTCAGCTAAGCCCTGGTCCCTCAGGAAGGTCTGATGTGTCAGCATAGCTCAAGTGCAGCCTACTGGCAATACATATGTAAGTCCAGTTTCCCTGAAATACTGCTTCCCTCAGGAACCATTGCTGTGGTCCAAGCAGATATTGGAAACAAATCTCTTTTTAAACAAAGGTGATGTGAAACCGCTTCTGTGCACTGGACTAGGATCTCTACACCTTTCAGGCTGTTAAATTGCTACCAGTTTGCATCTTAATCTAGTTGAACCCTTCAGAAGGGTGGATGTCTTACTTTAGATGCGTATGTGTGAATGTTAATCACGAAACAAAGCCTTCCTTGTGAAATGTGATAGTTCTGTCCTCTGAAGCAGAGAACAACATTTTCAGCCCAAGGAACAAAATTACTATTTCCTTTGTTGTAATGAATTACTTTTAGCAAGTGCATTGCATTAATTGATGCCCTGAGCCCACCAGCAGCCTCTAACTGCCACGCTTAGCCTACAGCTGTATTTCTCTGCTTTGACAGCAGAGTTGGAGTCTTCATACTTCATGATACCCTCTGCCAGGTGGTGCATCTATGAGGCAGCTTCTATGTCAACATGCTCTAGCTGTGATGCAGAAGTGATGCAGATGTCCATGCAGGGCGGCATATCAAGATTTCTCTACCGTAGAGCTTCCTGATCCTATTGAGCAACATAACTATGCCAACAAATCATTTTATCCCACTGAGATGTAGAATTTTTTCAACATTTATAGTTTTATACCTGACTTTACTGCTGAAGTCTTCTGCAGAGAATACAAAGATGTTCATACAGAAGACTTAATATTCACTCTGCCAGCTACAGTGACCATTTAGTGAATTCATTCATCCATTCATTCATTCATTGAGCTAATGACTGATAATCTTTGCCAGATATTTAATACCAGTGCCACAAAAATCAGTACACAAATAGCAATGCAGGGACTTAAAAATATGTAACAGAACACCTTGTGAAGACTGCCTTTAAAGTACCTCAGTAAATGAGAACTTGCAGTGCCTTCAGTGCTGCCTTGACATGATAGCAGGGGTCCCATGTTCTTCACAGCTTCTCACGATACAAGACAGTCCACAAAATACAGCAAGATAGAGGCATTACAAAAACACTGTCCAATTCCAGCTCGGTTGTGCTAGTTGCCCCACTTTTCTGTAACAAGATGGTGCACATGTGTGTGTGACACATGATCACTTATTTCTCTGTTCTTCAGTTAGCATAATGCAGGTTAGTTCCTGCAGCAGGTACCCTTTTTCTTGGACTACATGATTGAGAACCACAAGAAACATGGTGGACATTAGGGCCTACTGTCATGTTACTGCAAGTACTAAAACTCATCTCTTGACCAGGTTCAAAATTAAGTTACATATTAATTAACAAGATTGAAGTAATTGTTAAAAGGCTTTGCTAAAATGCCTACTGCTATTATCCATCTGTAACAGATGACATTTCAAAATTAAAATTTCATCAATAGCCATCAGTAAAAGATGAAATGAGACATTTTGCTAAAAATATTCAACATTACCAAGCAAATGTATGTTTATGCTTTGTATAAAACAAACGTTTAGAAACATGACTTCTTTCTCATTTGGGCATAAGACATTCACTGTTAGTGGCTGTGTATGTGAAATGGTTAGTTTGATAACCTCATCTTCAAAATAGACTCCTTGGCCAACTGAAGGAAAAAGTAAAGAATAACATTGCCACAAACAAACAAACAAACAAACTTCTTCTTCTTTAGGGTTCAATTTGAGGGCCAGTTCTGTTCAATATATTTATTAATGTTCTGGATGCAGAATTTGAGTGCAGCGTTAGTAAGTTTGCTGATGATATCCAACTGGGAGATGCTGTTGACTGTCTTTAGGGACAGGAGGCTTTGCAGAGGGCTCTAGATAGGTTGGAGCACTAAGCAATCATTATGGGATTAAAGTTAAGAAGTCCAAATGCCAAATTATGCACCTTGGGCAGAGTAATGCTGGCACAAGTATAAATTGGGAAAGGAGTGGTGGGGCACCAGCCCTGCAGAAAGGGATCTGGGGGTGCTGGTTGACAGCAGGCTGAACATGAGTCAGGAGTGTGCCCGGGCAGCCAAGAGACAAAGCACATCCTGGGAGGCATCGAATATGGCATAACCAGCCAGTCAAAAGAGGGGACTATCCTGCCGTATTCAGTGCTGGTGCAGCCTCACCTTGAGTGCTGTGTGCAGTTCTGGGTCCCACAACTTAAGAAGGGTGTGAAGGTCCTCAAATGCATCTAGAGAAGGGCAGCAAAACTGGTGAAAGGATTGGAAGGGATGTCCTATGAGCAGCAGCTGAGGACTCTGGGTTTGTCTGGTTTGGAGAAAAGGAGGCTGAGGGCTGATCTCATTGTTCTCTTACAGATTCCTGGGGAGGAGAAGCAGAGAGCAAGGTGCTGATCCCTTATCTTGGGTATCCAGTGACATGTGGGAATGGTTCAAAGCTGCACCAGGGGAGGTTCAGACTGGACATTAGGAAGCACTTCTTCACTGAGAGGGTGGTTAAATGCTGAAGCAGGCTTCCTAGAGAGGTGGTCAATGCCCTAAGCCTAGCAGTGTTTAAGGGGCATTTGGACAATGCCCTTACTAACATGCTTTAATGCTTGCTAAGCTCCAAATTGGTCAACAAGTTGGACAAGATGCTCACTGTACACCCCCTTCAACTGAAACAGTCTACTCTATTCCATTTTATTCTATTCTAAATGGAGTCTGGCAATATTTCTTCAGCGATATTGAAGGAAGGGCAGGGTTCATTTGTTAATTAAGCAATTGGAGGCCAGTGCATCTCCAGCAGATTCATGGCAAGGTGGGAAAGCTGAAAACATTTTTCCCTGGGGCCATTAATCACAGAAGCTCTTAGTCATCTTTTACTGGAGTTACTATGTAAGACACTTCATTCTAAACATTAAAAGCCTATTTTCTTTCTTGCACAGAAATGTGCAAAAGCACAAATTCCCTTTTGAATTGCAAAGCTTCTCATTTGCACATGCTCATATTACCCACTAGGTACTCTTCAGAGCACCAGATTGGTCCAGAGATTTCCCTGACTTCTCCCAATCGTACGTGAATTAGTGACTTTCACTGTGTATCAGCTCTGTGGCTGACTGCATGGGTACTGCTTGAAGAGGAATGCTAACAGGATGCCTTCTGTTGTCTTCTCCCTGCAGAACACCTTGACAGAAGCTCCTCAGGGCCTGCAGTGCATCATCTCCAGGCATCATGGCATCCCCTTCTCCAGCCCACCTCACACACAGCTCCAGGAGAAGAGCCCCAGTGCTGGCTGATGCCTATCAACCCCTCCTTTGCCTGAAAAGTGCTGATTGCACCTTCGGGGAGAGGAGAGCAGGCTGTGGGGACACTGCACACCCCCAGAAGCTCTTCCAGTCATTTAACTTCCTCCTTGCTCAGGACTTTGGCCTTGGTTTGTTGTTTTTTTTTTCCCCAGAACAACAGGCACCATCCTCCAAGGCTGTCTGCCTTCCCCCGTCCTCCCAGGATGAAAAGATCTCCATCAGTGGGCAGAGCACTAGGGAGCAGGGCCTGGAAGCAGGCACTGAAAAGAGCATTGCCAGGTTGGTTGCTGGCCTCCAAGAGTCGGCAGAGCTCAGTCTTCACCACCTTAATGTCTCTCCAGGTGCACTCACTCGTGCCCTAGGCAGTTCGGGTCCTGCCCATGGATGCCTCTTCCCATGGGTAACCTCCAGACCTGAAGGCACCTGGGGCAGAGAGCACTCAAAGAGAGGCAGAAGGACCTGGCTTTCTCTTTGGGCAAGCAGCAGCCAGTGGCTCTTGGTTACTGCTGTATGGCAGAGGACAGAGATGACAGAGCCAAGCCATGTGTGGGCTGCCCACTTTCCCTTACACTCCCAGGAAAAGACCTCCATCGCAGATTGGCTCTGGGCCAAGCACCAGAGAGCAGAAAGAAGGGCTCACAATTAAAAAGAGATGAGAGCTGAGGGCCTGCCGATGCCGTCTGGTGTTGCAGGGCTGTGGGTTCCTGTGGCTCCAGTGGCACCTGGCACAGGCTGTTGGGACACCAAGCCCCTGAATTTCATCAAGTGCTCTCCCAAAGCACACCAGAGAAGCTCAGGAGGATGGCACAGCACCTTCCCTACCACATCCCACATGGCCACGCTGGGCTCAGGAGAGAGCAGGGCATGGGCCTTGCAGGGAACAGGCGCGTCCCTCTCACGGCACTGCCCTGGCAGGGTCCTGGCCAGGCATGGCACAGGCTGCAGAGACATGAAGTGTCTGGGTGCAACTGGCAGTCCCAGGCAGGCAGACCGCCTTGGGGCCATGCTGCCCAGCAGCTGCCACCTTGGGGCATGCGCCAGCCCCAGGAGACCCCAGGAAATGCTTGGCCGGGCCTGGGCACAGTGGCCACGTAGGGCAGGGGGCTGTGCAGCATGGCTGCCTGCTGCTGGCTGGCCTGGGGGCTGCACGCCTGCGGCCCCACCTGAGGAACTGAGCAAGGTGACCGTCTTCTCTCCTGTCCCAAAACAGCAGTTCCCACCCTTAAGCCCCCAGACCAAGTTGAGGTTTGACAGGGAAAAGGCTCCACCTTCCTTCTACCCAAAGCTTGCTCTGATGGCTCACAGCAGGTAGAGACGTTGGGGCTCTTTGGTGCTGTGTTCCCCCATCACCCTGCAGACTCTGACCAGGGGAGGCTGCCCCCATCCAGCCCCACCTCGGACCAGGGTGCATTGGGAACTGAAGAGAAAAACCATTCTGGAAAAGGGACTTCGTCCTCTGGTGTCTCTCTGAAGTGCGTGTGGGGCTGCCAGCTTCGACAGATGAACAGCCAGGGCTTGCGCTGGAGGCAGCCTTACACTTTGATTCCCCTCCAGGTAGAATGAGATCCCCAAGGGCACGATGTGCTGCCTGTGACCTGCTGTGGCAGGAAGCAGGGCAGCCCAGAGGGCTGGCCAGCAGTGCTGAATGTGGGGACAGCCTGTGGGACTTTGTCATGCAACCTCCAAGGGAGGCATGAGGTGTTACTGAGTGAACCCTCCTGCAGCATATGTCTGGAGACTTCAGCCACACCAGGGCAAACTGATGAGGCCTGGGGAAGACATGCCCGAGGCCTCGATGACTGGCATAAACACCAATGCTGAACACAAGACAGTGGATGGGGGATGGACAGTGGTGTCACAGTAACACCAGGCACATGTGTGAGTGCTGCACAGGAGGACGGCTTGTTGTGATGTTCCCAAACAGTGGATGGTGGTAGCCCCAAGCAATGGATTCTGGTGTCACCGAGAGATGGACTGTGACATTTCCAAGCGATGGACTATGTCACTGAGTGATGGATGGTGACCATGCATCCCTCACTGCTTATATCCAGATGCTGAGCCTTACCCAGCCCGCTCATGCCTGCACCCATCTGAGCAAGTATGGTTGGAGTGTTGAGCAAGGCTGGTGCTGGTGCTGAGATTGAGCTCAAGGGTTCTTCACTGCAATTATCAGTGCCCAGACCCAGAACCATTGTAGGATTTTCCCTGGCCCTGCCTGGTTCAGGCAGCTGGGGCACCCAGGAGGTGCACTCAGGGCAGCAGAGGTGAGCTGTGTAGGGAAACTTCACCATGGGGCGCTGGGAGGGTTTCCTTCTTGAGGGACCTGGACATCTCTTCCACCACTCCCTGGACCAGTGAGTGACTGTAGCCTCTCTTCTAGCATGACACCCGCTGCTGCAGTGCCAGTTAGTGGCAGCAGCTTGACATCCCCAGCTCATCCCAGCCCACCACACCATGTAGAAAGCGTGGCCATAGAGCTCGAGAACCACTGTCCAATATGCCTGGACAGCTGGAAGGAGGCCAGCTACATACTGCCATGCCTCCACCAATTCTGCTACCTGTGCATTGTGCAGTGGGCTGAGAGCAAGCATGAGTGCCACATCTGCAGAAGGAGGGTCAGATCCATCTTGCACTCAGTGCAGGCAGACAACAGCTTTGAGGAGCATGTCATCCCACCATCTGCAGCACCATCATTTGTCATCCACCTGACAGGAGGAGCTCCCAGACACCCACAGCCTCCATCATTCTGCTTGCTCACTCCCCCTTCATCCAGAAGGATGGGGAGGAGAATCAGAAAGGAATGTAAAACTTGAGGGTTGAGATAGGTACAGTTTAATAGTTGAAATAAAACAAAAAAACCCACCCAATAATCATAGTAACAGTTATAATAAAAAGTAGGGAGAAGGGAAAAGGAATACAATCCAAACAGAAGGGGAAAAAAGAAAACAAGGGATGCACAATTCAGTTCTTCACCACCTGCTGACCAGTGCCCAGCTGGTCCCAAAGCAATGATCAGCAGGCCCTGACGGACACCACCCCCACCCCCGCAGTGTATATACTGAGCACGATGTCCCATCTTTGGCTCGTTCAGGTCAGGTCTGGAGCTATATCCCTGTGGCTATGAAGGCACAGACTCTGGTTGTGGTGCAATCAGAGGCACTTTATTGTGCAGAGAAGGCCATATTTATATCTCTGAGCCCAGATACAAATTCCAGCTGTATGTACCACCAGGCTCAGGGCAGATACCATTCAGGCAGTTACATAGCTATACATCATTCAAGCATGCAAACACCTTTTGGCTACATAACCATGTTTATCTTTCTTACTTTCCTTCATAAGACCCAGTTCTCTTATTTTCTGTCAGATCAGACATTCTCCATCTTCCTCTCATACATCTCTCTTCAGACATTCTCTATCCTCCTCTCATAGATCTCTCTTATCTCCTGTCAGTAATGATCAGACATTCCCCATCCTCCTCTCCCACATATCCCCTCCCAATTTCTTGTGCCCCTCCAGCCTTCTTGCTGTCTGGGCCTAAGAAACTAAAAAGTCCTTGAGTTGGTATAAATACTACCCAGCAACAACTAAAAACATCAGTGTGCTGTCAACATTGCTTTCAGACCAGATCCAAAACACAGCACTGCACTAGCTACTAAGAAGAAAATTAACTCTATCCCAACCAAACACAGGACATTTAACTACAAAACAATTATAAGGACAGGTCTGAAACTCCTGTTAAAGCAAGAATAGAGGAGCAAGTCTGTGTGCAGAGCTGTATAGGGTCAGGTATTTCCAGCACAGTGCCAAACAGTTACCTGAGTGCATGTGTTTTGGAGGTGTGGTAGCTCTGAGTCTTCCAGAATTCATTTGTTTCCACTTGATCTTCTATCATTGGCCTTTGTTTCAGGTCTTCTAAGGTTTTTCCTGTTGGCCACTGCCTGGGGGAAGTTAATTGAGACCTGGGAGCATATATATTATGACAGGCCATTCATTTGTTATTGAGAGCTGAAGGCACCCTCTGTAGGGCTTGGAGGATGTTCTTTCTTCTTTGAGCCCTTCTGAAATAAATGCTCATTTCACAGCTGGTGCATCTACAGGAGATGAGATTTAGTGATCCAGGTAAACCCTGGTTTTGTCATGTTCCTAGGAGTTCAGTGGAAGTGGATGGCTCTGTGTGCCATGAAAAGCACAGATCCCATTGAAGGATCAAGGCCCGAAGGAGACACATGCAGATGGCCCAAGCACCACACTTACCCCAGTAACCTGGGGTTTTCATTATGATTTCAGAACTCCTTTTAGTCTATGCTTATTGGGAATTCAGGCTATGTCAGTATGCACCATAGGTATCACAAGGATGTGGGGTTTTATCATTACTGCTATTTTAATATAGCAGAAACTTTTCTGGGCTTTGCCTATAAACACCTCAAGTCAATGAGACTGTCAAGTAACAGTTTGTATTCACCAAACAAGAACCTCCTTACTACAATTCAGTGTTTGGTTTGTCAGTAAATGGAAATCTACAGGGAGAAATAATAGTTCCTGCTGCAGTTCCAGGCTATTGAAATTCTCACGTTATAGAGAGAATCCTGATTTCAGCATTTCTGAATACCTTCTAATGCAGAATCTGGGTCCTGACACATGTGGGCATTGGCTTTCATTATGCAGTAGTAAACAACGTGTGTTATCAGTACATTTATTAACACCCACTGCTCTGAATCAGTCCTCCTCACCTGTATGACTTTAACAACTTCATTATTTCTATTTAATTTTTTTAATTAGTTTGAATCTTGTATCATGTACTAGTGTCAGGGTTTATAGCAAGGAAGTTGAATCCTACAGAGGTGAAGGTAGACGGCACTGTCTCTGTCTGGGCATTCATGAATTGTATTGATTTACACCTGCAGGTATGTGCCATTCATCCCATTTCTTTAGCTCTATGCACTCAATATGCTTCTTCCTTCACGCTTTTGTTGAAGCAAGTGCATCAGTAAGATCAACGCTTACAGTCAAATGCTCAGAAGCAATCCTATTATACAGCAGTCCTATACGCTTATAAGGTCGTGAGAAAATATTATGCAAAGGAAAGATATATCCCAGGCCAAACCCTACGGAGTGCTATGAAATTCCAGGAGACTAACAAATGTTTTTCTTTTCTGTTCACTGCAGTGGATGTAGGACTTTTGGCTGCATACAGACTCAACTTTAAACTGCTAGGGTTTAACAGTATAACTAGAGGGAGTTTTCTTTTTTTGATTGTTTTTATGTGCAAGGTATTCTGTAGGAATATGTTTTAACAAAGGAAATTCTGGCAAACTAAAACTTCATTTCAATATAGCATTTAAGACATATGTTCTGTTACAGTGTATTGTAAAGAATAACAGTCTATAACAGAAACTAAATTGCAATATTTTGACTGACACATACATATTTCTGCTAAAAATATTATTTTCCATTTATTTTCAAGTATCATGACTGCATTTTGAAATGCAAGCAGATTTCTTTTTAAAGTGGACTTCAGAGGAGGGTGGAACTTCCTCTTGCTGTATAATTCCACTTCAGGCAGAACCCACTAAGGACTTGGCCCAGGGATTTGTAAAACTGGGGAAATACAGCCTCATTTTTTACCTTGTGATTTTTCAGATTTGTTTTGGCTTTTGTTCTAGAGAAAAGCAAGAGTGGTGTGATAGCAAGTGAGGCCTTTAATGTACACATCCTTGACTAAGTGAAAGGGACATGCAGAACTGGTGGGCAGCTGACTATCTTACATCAGTTTAAGGTAAGCAATGACATTGAGAGCTGCAGTCATTCTGGGTTTGTACAGCAGGATTAAAGGTGGGGTTTATGTGAGGCAGAGTATTTCACGGTTGCAGCACCTCCTAGTTATTACTATACTCTGTTCTTAATGTTCCCTTTTCTTAACAGCCTGCAGTTCTTCCAGCCTCCATCCACCTTTCAACAAAGTTTCTTCTGATTTCCCTTGGGGCAATTTTCACTGAATTCCTAATTACAGGTGTGCCAACATGGACTAGAGAGAGTGGATTCTCATGTGAATTACAGCTGCTATTTCCAGACAGTGCTGCGGGCTTTGGGGACAGCAGCCACCAAAGGCCACCCACACCCCAGGACGGGGAGGACCTCTTGTCCACAGGGAGCAAGCTGGGCACTGCTGAAGCCTCCCAAACCCAGCGCACAGGTGCCTCTCCCTGCTGTGTCCCTTCCGCCCATCCTCTCTGCCTTCCTCCCTCCCTGCCTTCCCTCCTGCAGTCCTTCCTTCCTTCGCCTTCTCCCCCCCCCCCTTCTTTTCCTTCCCCTCTCTTCTGCCTCTCTTTCCCACTCTTTCTATCCCTGCTGAGGTACTTCCTCAGCATGAGCAATATCCCATTCTCTGAATGCCTGAGGGAGGGCCTTGCCCAAAAAGCTCTGGTCCAATATCAATATATTAACATTTCACTTGTGTTTGACTTCTTCAGGAAAGAAAATGCAGCTCCCCAGTTCTTGCCTGTGCTGGCTCTGCCAGGCCGCCACCATGCCCACCCAGTGTCCTGGCTGAGCTTTGCACCCGCTGTGGTGGCTGCAGCTGCCTGGAGCATGCCCTGAGGGGAGCGAGCTGCGGCACCACCGCTGCTGGTGGGACCGGGCACGGCTGTGGCAGGAGTGCCCAAGTAGACGGACTCACAATTGCTAGCCTTTGTTCTCATGGGGGATTTCCACTTAGCAGATGGCTGGAAATACTGCACGGTGGAGAGGAAGCATTGTAGGAGGTTCCTCAACTATGTAGAAGATAACGTCCTGACGTGCTGGTCCATAAACCAGTGAGGGAATGTGCACCACTGGACCTGTTTTTAGTGAACGAAGAAGAGCTTGTGGGTGATGTGGTGGTTGGGGGGCATCTTGGGCATAGCAATCATGAGATGATATTTCAATTCTCAGAGAAGTAAGGAAGGGGGTCAGCAGAATCATGCCTTGGACAGAGGACGTAATCTTAATTTATAGGTAAAGTAATATTAGCACCACTTTATGCTAACATGGTAGAAATGGATGGTGGAAACAGCTGGGAGTCAGAAAGTGTGAAACACCTTGTCCAGCTGTTCCTGCTGTGGAGTCAACAATCTCACACTGATGGAGAGGTAGCTCATTCACCCTGCTGGGTTTGCCAGTTTGCAGAACCTATCTACAAAGCACATACTGTTATGTTATTTACATGTCTTTGCAGGATGTACAACAGTACTAAAAGTACTAGAACAGTAAGTACTTCATTTGAGGAATTGGTTAGTTGCCCGATACTTGTGTCTCACTATGCATTGAACAGCTGTGTTATGTCTTGTCATCCTTTCGCTATGAACCAACACAAATGAAATAGTGCTCCATGGCAGTAAGCTGAATTCCCACTTACAAGCTGGAGACTGAAAAAAACCTCAGACCCTGTGGTGGTCCATTTCCCTCCCTCATCTGGGCTGCTCTATGATATCAGGGATTCCTGTTAGGCCTTGGCCTTTGTGTAATGAGTTGTGCAGTTAAGCATCCCTTGACTGTACTAGCAACTCTGGCATAGCTAAACAGCACTGACGCTACCAGGATGCCCTGTTGCCTGAAAAAGGTGGGGAACGTAAGCAGGAATGATCAGTCATTCCCTGAGAGCCTTGAAACATTCCTTACCTGAATCATAGCCAAAGTGCAGCAGTACCATTGTTACTGGAATTTTAAAAAATTACCAACCGAGACTGTGGCTAGAATGGAAATTTACAGTTGACTAAAGCCAATCATCTTGCAACCCTATAATCAGTGGTCCTAAGTGGGACCCTTTGAGCTCTCCTGGATCACAGCACACTGCTACCAGCATCGCCCTCTGAGTGTGTGTCCAGGTATCAGCTGGGGTGGAGTTAATTTTCATCTTAGTAGCTGTGCTGTGTTTTGGCTCTGATGTGAGAACAATGTTGATAGCACACTGATGTTTTTAGTTGTTGCTGGGTGATGTTTATACTAAATTAAGGACTGTTTGGTTCCTTGGGCCCTGCCAGCCAGAGGGCTGGAGAGGCACGGGAAATTGGGAGGGACACAGCCAGGACAGCTGCTCTGAACTAACCAAAGAGGTATTCCATACCATGGAGCATCATGCTCAGTATGTAAACCGGGGGAAAAAGAAGGGTGGTGGGACATTCGGCCTTATGGCGTTTGTCTTCCCAGGTAACATTATGCATGATGGACCTCAGCTTCCCTGGACACAGCTGAACACCTGCCTGCCCATGGGAAGCTGTGAATGAATTCCTTGCTTTGCTTTGCTTGCATGCGTGGCTTTTGCTTTACCTATTAAATCGTTCTTAACTCAACCCCTGTGTTTTACATTCCTTTCTGATTCTCCCCCCCCATCCCTATGCAGAGGTTCAGTTCAAACTGATAAGCCTTAACATGCTTTTAGTAAGATTTCAACAGAAGATTATATACTGAAAAACCAAGGCAGTCCAGCTTTCAACATTTAAGAAAACACTACAAAGAACTGTGTTTCAGGATCTATATCCAGTATAATTCCTGACCCAAATTAACCAATATCCTGCCCCACACTTAAAAAGCAGTTGAAACCACAGTGGCTGTCAAATTCCTTGTCCATAAAATTTTCTTGCTGTAGGCAAAATTCTCCCTGAAATGAAGTTTGAGAGTCTTCAAAGTTACTGCAAGCCATTGCAAGTTTCAATCACTGTAACCTTGTTATGTTGCGTATTATACAAATGCACATGTTTTGGGAGCGTAGTTCACACTGAGGAGCTAACAGGTAGCAGCAGCAAATCTAAGCACTTGCCTTTGCAGTATTATTACATCACACTTGCTGGTCAACGCAACAGACTGCTCAGAACAAAAATCCTACACTACACCCAAGATCATGTAAGACTTTGCAAAGACTTTTAATTCCCACCCATAGCCAGAATACCTGCTGTACCATTGTCCGACTACCATTGCCCAACAAGCCCTTTAGAGCCTGGCTGACCTGTTCTCAATATGCTTTGAGGGGTTAATCTCACTCTGAGAGTAACAATGAACACCTTTATGATTACTTCCTCCTGCATTTGTTTCCCAGTGTATCACCAAGTAACACATTTCAGATGCACTCCTGAGCTCTAGGAATACATGGACACGTACCATGTGCAAAGTGCATTTGAACAGCTTCACCACTGCTTACTTTCAGACTCTCAGGACCTGTTGAAAGCAGAGTGTTCAGTGTTTGTTCCATACAAAAGGAACAGCAGGAAGCTATTCTTTCGTTTAGGAACAGCCCAACTAGATACACTCAAGTATCCAACAGCATTACCTGTACTACATTTAAAAATGCAAGAAAGTGCAGTCAAATATATTCCCGTTTAACACCTGGCTGAAAATGTCTTCAGTGGTTGGCTCAAGCTGGTAGGTTAGCTGCTGATCCTCCAGTACTGACAAAGTGGTGTGCTGCTTCCTGAACTTCATGATGAAACCAGAGGAGTCACAGTAAGAACAGCCTCAGAAACTTAAAGCATCAGAAGTTTTGGTGTTGTTTTCTCTTCAAGGCACCTGAAAAGCCTCTGAACCCTTGCAGTGCTTACTGCAATTCCCCAAACTTTTATATCACCTTATGACTTTTTAAAAGCAGTTTGAAAGCCAGCTGAGAAGCCCAGTAACACACCATGCAGGGTACCAATCCATTGGGCACCAATCCACAACCACCCTGAAGTGCCTTACTTCTGTATTGTTACTACCTGCCGTTTGTCTACACCCAGCACAGTTAATTCAGATCTGTTTGTGCACGAGCTTTCCACACCAACCTCCCCAGACCATTCAGACAACTTCTGTCGCAACTACCACAGATCTCTAACCCCTTTGTGCCTGGCAGTATGCGTGCTCCACACCTGGAGTTACTTTTTGCCCAAGCAGCAGCAACCCACTGAATAAGCAATACCTCTGCAGACCTCTCAGCACCACACAGCAGTGGAGAATGACTAAGGCTGGAAACCCCTCTTTAACTATTGCCTCCCAGAACAGCATGTAGAGCCATTATTCAAGTTACTATCTCAAAGATAAAATTCTAAATCTACCAGCTAGGGCAGAATGAAACTCACGAGGCAATGTGGGCAAGTCCATAGTGCCAATATTCCCTTCCTCTTGCAGCTAAGCTCTTTTGAGTAACACGCACAAGCCTCTTTAAGTGCAACACAGAGATAACGGTCCTTTTCAAGGAAAAGGTGGTATCAAATGAAAAGTCAATTAAAAAATTGCTTGTAATGAGGTGCTTCAAAGCATTAAAAACTGTGTGTAAATACATGTATTTTCAGAATTCCTGCATTTCACTGAAGTAAAACATGCACACAAAGTGACACGTCCTGGGTAAGACCATTTATTTTAACAAACAGATGAGCCTTTATGATGAACTGGAGGCCGCAACAGCTGCTCTCTTGGGCTTCGGTGTAGTTCCCTCACGGAATCCATTCCTGCAAGTAGAAATATGGTTACCACTTCTAGAAAGGATGATCACTGCTCCAGGTTATTTTCTGACAACTAATGTTTTAGATCAAGTTCACCAGCTTCTTCCAGCTTATCTCAGTAATGCACTGAAATCACCATGGAGTTGGTATGTCCAGACATTTTTAATAAACATCTTTTATTAATAAATGTTTGGAATAAGCAGTGTGGGTTTTGCTCTCTTCTGCTGCAGTTTGATTTCTTCAAACAGGAAGATTTCAGTAACTGAGTGAACACGGCCAGACTGCATCACACACACTACACCTGCTGGAGGCACTCCTTACTTTATGTTCCTATTAAGCAACTCAGCAAAAGATCTCATGTTTGTGAAGCACAAGTTCATTTCTTACAGAAATCCTCTGTGCTTTCAACCATAGGTTAAGACAGGTGTGACAAAATAAGGGTCTGCACCAAGTTCCCTTTTGGATGTAACATTTCTATTCAACAACACCAGTGGAAAGCAGGCCGCTGTTGCACACTCTAAGGCATTTTCTGGCCACTGCTGATTAAGACTGTGCTCACCAAAACAGATGAATGGATCCCTCAGCTACACTCAGGTCTGGGTCTTAAGACTCCTACTTTTCGCTATTAAATCCCATCTACATTTTCATGACAAGACCCTTTCATTACTTGGTATTTTCCATCCAGATTTCTCATTTATTAGGCCAGAAGATACAGAGCTCAGTTTTAGAACATGGAGGTCATTACAAAGGAGTAAGTTTAACAGCACAATATCCTCACCATTGCCTTCTAAATACAAGTAAGAGCTTTGTAACAAGTTTTAGAAACCTGTGATGTTATACATACTTACTACTAACTGAATTCCAAATAAGAGAGCTACTACTGAAGTTATTCTAGTCCTGACTTTTGTTTTTGTGGGCAAAAGGGGACTGGAATGCATTTCAAGACTTGTCTCTTACAAAAACCCACACTTGAGCACAACTGACAATTTAACAGACTCACAAACACATGCAATACTACACAAAGCGTATCTTTCTAAATGTGGGCATTTTATTACAATAACCTGTGCTCTGTACTATCTACACTTAAGAGAATCAGAGCTTATTATACAACCTATGTCTTAACAGTAAATGAGCTTTTTTTTATCCTCAAATAATACGCAGCCACTGATATAAAGCATCATTTCATTATATATTTAAGAGTTTCATACCACATTAAGCGTATGCTAACTCTGAATGATGTATTTTCTAATGTAGTGATATCTATGCAGGATTTCACACCACACTAGCTTGTAATAAAATATTATACCTGAATCGACGGTAGACCTTTTTCAGGTGCCTCATGCGACCAGTACCAGTGGTGTTGCGTCTTTTAGCCTTTGCGCTCCAGTTATCTAAAACATACAAGTTACTTTTACTCATCCGCACCAAATAATTAAGTTGCACATTACAGTTGTACAGCACAATTATTCAATCTGAGAGAAGAAAAAAAAATCATAAATTAAGCAGATTTCTGTGTAGTAATACCGAATGTTGGAATATAGTTAAATATGCATTAATTTTTAAAAAAGCTCCAAACACTGCAAGATGACACAGTATTCCTCCTTGGCTGGAAAAAGTCAAGACTACCAGAAAAGCAAAAACTCACAAATTTTTAAAAAGTCAGTTAAAAAGTTTGTTACTTACACTTTCTCTTACGCTTAGCAGGGTAACCACATTTCCCACAGGTAGATTTCTGCAGATGGTACGCCTTGGATCCACATCGACGACACAATGTGTGCGTCTTATTTCGCCGCTTACCAAATGACGAGGTACCCTTCGTCTGAAAAGCATTTTAAGACACAGCATGTTGAAAATGTCGAACACCTACCCATCACGTAACTGAAAGAAAAATTAGCTTACAAAAAAATACATACAAATCCAGTAAGCCGAATAAACACGTCAGACGCATACTGAACTCCGAAACATCTACCCAGTTTCGCCTACAGGTCGCCTCCATTTTTATAAATCATTCCCTTGCGCCTCCTGTTGCCCTTCCACCCCACCCGCCGCCCTATGCCGGAATATCACGAACACACCGCGCGGTTATCTCCAGCTCCCTTCCCATCTCCCCCAGACTCATCGCTAACAACCAGTAAAACTGCTCCTTCCTGTAGAAGCAGAGCAGCCGCACTCACCGCAGAAGCCTTCCTTTGGAAGCCCCTCTTGCCACGTTACCGCGCGGCTGCTTCGGCCACGGGGAGAGCGCCGGCCCGGCCCGCAGCAAGCACGTAGCAGACCCCGGCTGCGCCCGGGCGGCGGCACGGCCCCGCACCCCACCGCAGCCTGCCCTCCCCGCCCGGAACGAGCCGAGCCGAGCCGCGCCGCGCCACGCCCGCACCCGAGCCCCCGCCGCCAGGCCCTCAGGCCCCGGCCCCGCTGTCCCGCCGCCGAGCGCGGCCGCAGCAGAGCGCAGGGCTCCCCCGCGCCCCAGGCAAGACCCGCGGCACCGCAGGGCCGGGCGCGGAGGCGGATGGCCGCGGATACCCAGCACCCGCTCCCGAGCCCTCACCATCTTCTCCGGCCGCCCGCACCAAAGAGACCGAGCCCCGCCCCGCTTCCGCCACGGCCCGGCAACCGCTTCCGGGGGATGACGTCACGTCCGCTCCCGCGCGGCGCGGCGGCGGCCGGGCTGCGCACGCGCGGCCCCTGCGTGCGGTGGCTCGGGCACGGAAAGCGGCGGCGTGCGGCGTGGCACCACGGCAGAGCCGGTGTGTGGGGTGTCGCAGTGTGCCCTACGCTGTGGCCCCGCGGCTCCCGGGGGTAACGGCTGAGGCGTAAATAGTCTCTGCCGGGTGAAGGAAGGGCTCCGTGCACGTAGGCTGCCGTGCTGTCCTCTGCAGGCGTGCAGCAAGCCAGGCCTACACACTGAGGGGAGACGCTGCTTTATTGCAGAGCCCGGCAAGTCTGGGTGCTGGGCAACACAGCCAGCATGCCGCAGTACAAAGTTACGAACGTACCCAAAACGTTACTGCACTTTCGTTGCCCAGAGGGGAGGTCCATACAGATGATTTGGCACACATCTGCATATCCATTACCTATAGCATGCTCTCTGAGGAAGGGTCTGAGTGGGCCTGGGACCTTCCCTTAGGGGTGTGATTTTTTGTATTACAATGAGGATAGTTCACTCCCAGGGCAGGCTGAAGGCCGTCGGTGCTGACTCATGAGTTTAACGTGACCACGATAGTCTTAAGTGTGCATGGCCTCCATCACAGAGACAGCATGCTCTTTGTTCTGTCTTTCCCGAGGCTGACCCCCTTCACTAGAAGCCCCTTCATTTGTCATTCTTGACAGCTCTAGAGGGTCAGCTTGACCTAAACTCTGTGCACATATAGTTAAAGACTAAATCAGAGTTCAAGAATTCTGGTGTTTAGACAGCAATGCTGGCACGTAATTTTTAATTCCAGTGCTGCTGCTCTGCAGTAGTGCATGTGCTGCTCTTCGGAGGTGCCTACAGCTGCGCTTCAGATTGCAGAGTCAAGCCCTAGCCCTACTTACAACTTCAGTGAAAATTACTCTAATGAATGAATGAAATCTAGGGACAAGGTACTCTTGGCTGTAATACATACTTTTGAAGTGAACTGCCTTAAAAAATAGGCAGCTCTCCTGCTGTCTCCTTGTCTGTGACCCCATCCTGGCCGCCCCATGGTAGGGGCCAGTCTGCCTGCAGTTAAAAGCACCATAATGGACACTGTTAATGCAAAGTCAGGTTTTATTCATTTAAATTCTCACATGCCAGGTGACCACACATCTTCAGTAGACTCACAATCTACACACAGTTTTATCTTGGAAGCGTTAATTTGGGGGAAATAACATGGACAGAGAGAAACTGAAGAAAGTTGTGTTTCTTATCCCCAGTTCAACACCTTGTCCTGTCAAAGTCAGAAGTTGATGATAAAACCAGTTTATTTATCCTTGATTGTAGAAGTATACAACCTTGTCTAACAGCTCTTGATAAAAGTATGTATTTCTTTGGCAGGCTAGTTCTCATTCATTCTGCTTCTTGTTTACTGAATAAAAATGCAGTTATTCCAAAATACATTTCTCTGGACCTGCCGCATGCCTGTAAACTGTGAGCTCTGCCACAATGAATGTGTGGACAGTTGAACCCCTGTAACATGGAGCTCATTGTCCAGAAAAAGAGATCATCCCATGGCACAATCCCCAAAGCAGTGAAGCTGTGTCTGCTGCATTTTCACTCCTGGACAAATCAGCCTTGTATGGTTATCTCAGTGTTAATTTATCTCACTTGTTTCCTGAGTGTGGCCTCTCCCTGAATTCCTTTCCTGCTAATTTATGTGCTGGGAGGCTTTTGACCTCTGCTAATGTTAAGGGAAGGGGCAAAAAGCCATTTTGACTTTAGCAGCATTGTTTCCAGACACACAAAGGTGTGGCCCTGGCTGTTCACTGAGCTTCTTCATTTTGGTTGGCAATTTCTATCACCGAAGGAACACCTAAGGCAGAGGTGTTTGCTCACATTCATTTTACTTCACCTGAAAATCCAGGCATTTAGTCCATCCATGATGCCACTGTTAAAGGAGAGAGACAAATGGTTCCAGAGGGTAAATCGTCCCATCTTAAATTTGGTGTCTAAAGTAGGCTGGAAAATCATCCTTGCAAGGAACCCTTTTCCTTCCATTAGGCTAGGCACATATGTGACTGGTTTTAGGTAAAATTAATTTTGCCCTGATTGACTTAATGAAAATATTTTAATAACAGTTCTGTCTTGCCAATAATCAAAAGAGAAAACTCAGTCTCCTATGGATGAAACGCCACAGAAAACCTGATTAGCTCAAACAGTATGAATACATGCTACAGACCGGGCCGGAATCATATTTCTCCCAGCAACCTTGCTGTGTGGCATTTGACTGCTGTCTCCTTTCCTCATTCTTTCTTGTTAGATCTCAGAAATCTGGAAGATGCTGTGAAGACATTGGACAGATGCCATGGCAACAGCCTCCAAAGGAAGTATGTTGGTTTGGCTGCCTGAAAGGATATACTGCTGGAGGGATTATTCTTGTCCGTTGTGCGATAAAAATAATCTTGTTCATTTACATGTCTTTAAACCTGTTAGGATAGAAAGATTTTTGGTATTGTAATGCAGTAGTCTTTAGTATTCAGGAACATTGGATACTTTTAGGGTGGAGAATGGGCAGAACTGTGGCTGACCCAGTACCATCTCAGAAGCTCTTAGCCCCCATGCGGGTCGCAGATGAGGATAGAGTTCAGCACCCACAGTGAACTCCAGCCTGCTCAAACCCCACAGACTCCTGTACTGGCAGTTGCTGAGTGGCATAGCCTAAATTCAGCACTGGCTAATTTACCCTTCTTCTTTGATGCATAAAGAAGTAGTTAAAAATCTAGAAGGCAAAATGCCTGGATTTCAGCACTGTCTTTTTAATGTCGGAAATAGTCTGTCACTGCAGCTGGTGTCCCATCACAGTTTCCGCACTGTAGAGGAATTTTTAAAGGACCAAGGACATATGTTACCATTGTCCAAGTTGGACAACCCAGGCCTGTTAGTTGAAGCTGCAGAGCAACTTTAAATTGTCCTTGGAACAAGCAATGTGAGAAAGAAAACAAGCTATGCACAACCAAGAAGCCAGGTGCAGAGCTAGTCCTGGGAACTGAGAAATCAACAAATCAACACACTCTCATCGGCACACTGTGATCAGGCGCCTGCAGCATGCTCACCGACGGGCGCCCGCATGACCAGAAACTTTTATCGAATCACCGGTGTGTAGAGTCATGTGAGCGGTTGGTTTAAGTTATAAATATGACCTGTTTGTTTAATAAAGTGAGCACGGCATGTAGCTATATTGGTGTGATTGCCGTGACTTGGCCGACTCTCCACGGGTGACCCTCTTCGCTGCACAGCACTTCTAGTCCAGCCAGGTCCGGTGATGGGAGCGACTCTGTCATGCCCGCAAACACTGATCCTATTACAGATCAGAGTTTACTGAATACCGTAGGCAAATGCTTTTCTGTATCCCCTAGCACCATGTTCTGCAGCCTGTGCAATCTGGTTGGGGTTGAAAAACCGAAGTGCCACACCGAATATGCCCATCCATTTTTTCTTCCATCCCTCTGGGGTATAAGGCCCTCTGCCTCAAGCTGATTCCACCCAAGGCCCATAGACCTTCCTGACCTCCTTGCTCTGCCCAAGCACTCACTGCCAGTCCCTCCCACAACTGGAGCAGAGCAGTCTTACAGATAAGTCCAGCTCAGGGTCAGGGAGACCAAAACCAGGGCTGGCTAGGCAGTAGAGAGGAAGATGGGTATGAGTACCGAAGAACCTCGGTGGCATTTATTGAGCACAGGTTTGGTGTCATGCTACTACATCACGCCATCACCAGGGTGCAGTACAGCCATGGTGGTATTTGCTCCAAAAAATAGAGTAGTTGTACTGGTTCTGTGAAACCTGAACACTGCTGAAAGGACTTGTGTGTACCAAATGCAAGACTGATATCCAAGCAACTTCTGTCTAATGTCGTCATTGTGCATGTGTAGCGCCCTTTGCACAAACAGGAATGACTTCAAGGGACAGGAATAGTGAAGATTAAAGCTTCATATAGACTAGAAACTAGTCAGTGATTGATACCAATTATCTTCAGAGGTGCAGACAAGATGAAGTCTTTATTTCTAAATGTGATCTTTTAGGTCAAAGGAATGCCTTTCAGTACCCTCTTGGATACTGATCACTTTGACCTAGGTAACAATGTCTCAGGAAGGCTGCAGGAGAACTGAGGGATTCAAGGGCAACATTTTCAATGACAGTCGGTTTGGATGCCCTTGTCTCTGGATCTTGATTTGCAGAGGTAGAGAACTCGATTGGAATTAGTGGGAAAGAAACTACACTGAATTTCTGTTACCAAGCAGCCACAAGAAACATGACTTTATTTGTATAGTATCCAGATTCTTCAGTTTGTAAAGGAAACTTTCATGTGTGAATTTGAACCAGAGACACTGGTCACCACAAGATGACAGTATAGTTCAAGTAAAACTGTTGTCCTAAACAACTTTGTAGAAACACACTAACAGTACCAGTAAATTAGATTAATAAATTGAAAACAATATTATCTGTACAGTTTTTAAATCTTTATGACAATAACAGAAAATATGAGCAAACAGAAATGCTATGAAAAAGGCTGTTGCATCCTGCTAAGAGACTAATGAGTATAATACAAAAGGCTTTATAATTTTTTAAGATGAAAATAGATGGAAGAGAATTAAACAACTGTTGCTAACTTATGAATTTGCTTGTTAAAATGTACTGAAAATGGTAAAAAAATCATAAAACCTCTTCATACAAGAAAGCATATACAGTATGTATAAAATACATTTGACACTGTGGTGTCCTATAACAAGTCCTGAATGGGAAGAGCCCCTTTATCACAACTACATACTCTTCCCATGCATTGAGACTCTTCCACAGAAAACAGCACAAAATATGACCTTACATGTAGTACACAGAAATCAATGCCAGCATTTAATAACAAAAGTCCATTATTCAAACTCACAGTAAAGAAAGTCTCTGAGTGTTTTTCTCTATACTGAATTGGAAATTTTCAGTCAGTCATCCTTTGTATTTGTCATAGCATGAATAGGTTCATGCTGATTACATAACATCTCTTCTACCACCCTTGTGAGCTGTGCTTATATAGGTATGCTGCTTTAGAAAAGCAACATTGTTTTATTACCACTCCTTAGCATTAAAGACCAGACAGTAGCCTTCAGGCCAGTGACAAATGCTTGGTAGACAGTAATACTTGGTAGATCATGGTCAAAGTACGACTACAATCACAAACATAGCAGGGCAAGAGCTCCCCACTCATTTCCTCAGCTGCCTTTAACTTTACCTTAGGATAGCTGGAGGGGGGGTGGGGGTGGGGGTGAATCCTGGGTCCTTCCCCACCAGAAACACCACTTAAAATCTATCTTTGTTGTTCTGTCTAGCTAGGGGAACAGGAACGGCATGCCTCTGTACAGCAGAGGTAGCTACAAACCTTGGGTACACCTACTACACAGTGCAACAGTGTCATTCAGAATTTTAAAATTTCCCTAGGGTTTTTTTTCATGCTTATGCTTAGATATATTAGAGGCTGGTAGGGCATTGTTGCGCTAAAGCGGTAAGTCTTGGGGTTACTGGCTAGCCTCAAGCTTGCAGAAAGTGGTTGCATGGCGATTTGGGCTGAGCAGCAGAAGGGGCGCATAGGAGAAAGCCACAGGTTCCTTTACAAGGTGACAGCCATTTTCTTCACTTCCAGTTGTAGAACAACAAAATATTCTTGTCTTGTTAGTATTATTTTGTTAAGAAACAACCTATATTTATTTTGTTTTGTTTGATACTGTTGTCTTAAAACTTTGTTGCATTGTTGATGCAGGAATGTGTGCACACATAAGCCTGGAACAGAATTTTCACTGGAGATAGACAAAAAGCATTTGAGCCACCACAGTCCAGAACTGTAGCCTACATTGCATTCCAGGTGGAAAGGTCCAGCTTTTAACCATGTTCCTTTTACACTGCAGCAGAAAATATTTCAATTTGTTAGGAAAAGTTTTGTACCAGTACAGACTGCAAAGCACTGGACTTAATTTTCCCACAGATAGTTCTAGAGTTTTTGCAAAAAGGCTGGGCAAATGTTTGAAATGGCATAGATGTAATGGTTCTTGTAGTGGGAAGGTAAATAGGCTGGATGATCTTCTGAAGTTCCTCCCAGCCATACTTTAGCAATGCTGTGATTTTATAAGAGGCCCTTAAGTATAAAGATATAACTGTATCTCTAATGTCCCTGGCTGTCATGTTCTTAGACGAGCACGTTTGACCAATTTTATACTTGAAAAGTTAAGTCAGATCTTCACAAATTCTGCCTTCAAATTTTGTCAGCTTTTCCCACTATGATTGTTGGCCAAATAAATGCTATGGCCTCTACCTTACAAGCTTGCCTTGTGCTGACAGACCTGCATTTTAAACATCCATCCTTCCCCGGGGTAAAATACGTCTCTGACTTGCATTTTTAGAATTATTCTAAAGGACATTAAATGCAGAAGTTTTGTTTCTGAACAAAAGAGTGGCAGTTGTTGCCCAGTCATGTGTGTATATATGTGTGTATCTCTCTGTGCAGGCATATAAACATGGAAGATACACACTTAGCTGTACTAGCAATGTTTTCTTTCCTTTTGTTTTTACTAAAAAAAATATCAAAAGCTCATCTCATTCATAGGTAAACACAGCCTATATCTAAGCCCAGACACTACGGCTGAAATTTGCTAACTTGGAAGCTGAGTGTCTAAATATAACTTACAGTGTCTATTCTTTTATAATTTCAAATGTTCTGCTATGAATGATATACATGGACATACTCTTTGCAAAAGAAATATAATCTCAACTGGTGGGAAAGAAAAACTCCTGCAGAATTGTTGAAGTAAGAATCTTTGCCAGAAGCTCAGGAAAGGAATCTATCTTAAATTTAAAGTTAGATTCAAACAGCTGGCTACCTTACCCTCTGAATTTTCTCACTTTATGTGGAATTACACACTTGCCTAGGTGTATCTGTGCCATCACATTCCCTCCACATGTTACTCAGCTATGCTTCAAGTGCATATGTGAGTGGTACTATCTTTATTAAAAGTATATGAATGATTTTACTTCTCAGTACCATTTCTTAGAACATGATGCTGTTCTCCTCCTGCAACGCTTCTGGGTAGCTGGAGAAACGGACATGCATGCCTTATAGTACTGTCTGTCTCCAAAGGTAAGCCGGTAATTCAGTTTTACAACACCCATCCAGGTTTGGCACCTGTTAGTGTTAAGAGCACCAGTACAGCATGTACATGGTACAGCACATTTTCAAATTTTTCATGTATGTTGCAATTAGAAGTATCCCAGTGTGTGAATAAATATCAAGCCATGCAGAACAGGTAAATTAGCTAAATATCAGGTATCTGATTTTCTTTCAGAAATATGTGTTTACTTCTCACAAATATTTACTGTTCATACATTTCACGTTTAGTTTAGAGCTAATGTTTGGGGGAAGAAAATACATGTGTCTGCAGTAAAGTAGAAGGTCAGAGAAGAAAACATTGGAGAAAACTATGGCGCTCATGTTTAATCTGAAAAAATGGTAAAATAAGCCTATTATTTGCTATTTAATTAATCTCACATCTCACTTCAGTCATCCTAAAGAATTTACGTTTATCTTGCTGTGGGACTACTGCAAATGACTGCTTTTCCTGGTCACTCTGACCTTTCTCTAGAAATAAAAATACAAGCTTACTTTCAAGTGGAAAACCCCATTACTTCATAGTACTCTTTACCCTGTATGTAAATTTGGAGTTTGCCAGATGTGAGACACAAAGTGTAGGTAAAAAGGGCTGTGCAATGGAACAAAGTGGACAAATGCAAGTTCTATATTTATTGGAGATAAAGCCTGTTTCCCTAGGTAAAATAAGCTCACCTTCCTTCATCAGGATCACTGACATGTTTTATTATTTTCACCAGCTGAGAACCTTCCCTAAGTAGAACTGCTTTGCTAACAAAGATCAGCTCAGCTCTGCAGTTTATTTTGGCATATGTTTTCCCTGTATTAGGCATTTTCATCTTTGCATTTACTGGAACTGAGGCATATGGCTCCGTCAGGGAATTCAACTAACACCCAAGCACAGTTTCCCTCTTGCACTATTTCCTTTTAACAAAAATAGAGGACAAAACTGTGCCCGGCCTTATTAGTGTGTGCAAAAAGGACAGAGAAAAAAATTGAGCTTTTTGAATTTTTTCTTACCTGTTCACAATGTGAATCTCACAATCCTCTGGCCACAAGACCCAGATTAGACTACCACATGTAGCACAGCTAGTCTGGAGTGGAAGGCTGTGCATCAGCTGGGAGTGCACAGGGAGGTGCTCGTACTAGTCTGCCTGCCAAGGCAGCTAATACATAGAAAGGTTTTCCGAAATGTCTGGTTAAGTAGCTTCTATTGATATGATTTGAGCTGCACCTTAGCACCTTTCTGTCTTTGAAAGGCTGCCTTTGGATGAAGCAGGGCAAACTCAGCTTTGGCAGCACTTACACAGAGGATGGAGAACATGCCAGTATTTACAGTTTTGGATTTGGTTTATAGTGTTACTACTTGCTAGCTAATTGCTCTAAATTAGAAATGTATTTCAGTTGAGCTTGAACATGTGTTAGGGAGAGAGGTAGCCTAAAAAATGACTTCTTGAGAAGGGAAAAATACCCAAAAGAGTGTTGCACCTTAAAAAAGGTCACAAAACTGTGACAAGTCCAAGCCTACTTATTCTGTCTTACTGTATTTTAACAGCATAATAAAAACCCTTGAAGCAACAACATTGGTAATTGACTTTTTCTGCTGAGTCTCTCAACTATTTTACAAGTTTGTTATTGACTTCAGTCAAAACCAACAACCAGCCTGTCTCAAGGTACCTTTCTTATGGCTGATGAATTTTTTTTATGTGGCATTATTTCCCTGCCCCTGGCTTCATTACTGCCTCGGGAGACATACTATATAGTAATCAATAAATGGGCAGAAGTGCATACCTTTCTTGCCATAAGCCCACACAAAGGAGGAAACAGGAGGCTTCCTCATCTGTGCTATCACAAGCCTTACATTTTACATTCTGTCCTTGGAATAATCAGTATTTATTTCTTATTTTTTCATCATTTATAAAAATCTCAAAGTCATTTGCTAGCTCTAAAAAATCTGGATATTGCTGTTTGCTGAATACTTCTTCCTAGCTATTGGTTGTTCTACAGAACCTCTGCCCATATTATAAAAACTATACTTCCAATCATTCTTGTGATGGTCTTCGACCATAGCAGCACTGAATGGGATATGTTTACAGGCTAAGAACAAGTGCAATCTCCAGAAATACAGATTCTTTCAAAGATATTTGGTGATATGGTCTCCATGACCTGATAAAAATATTTCCAATTTAGAAAACTCCAACTTTTTTCTATACTAATCAAAATTAGTACATGCTGGTAATTGCATGGCTTGGTAGGCAGAAACTGTCTGAGGGTTTTATATCTGGAAATAACAAAGTACATCATAAATAGAGACACAGAAGGAGACATGTATTCACATATATACACACACAAAAAAAAAGTTAAAGGAGTACTTTGACCCTGTGCTTCAGTACTGCTGCTTTGAGCTGAACAGCAAGTACAGATGGAAGGCAGAATAACTTGCAAAAGGACATCACGGCAATTTTAGGGACTTATAAGCTTGTTGTGGAAGAAGTAAAAAATATTGAGCACATCTAAATTTCTCTGGGAGCTCAGGTGAATCTCTGCAACTATATCAACCCTTTCTTATTACTGGTATGTTTTTTTCATTTATTGCAGTCTGATGGTTGCTGTATGCGTAGCCAGCCTAGAATCAGGGAGGGCAAAAGTCAACGCTGTGTTATTTCTGGTTTTACACAATGTTCTGTATCACAGTTGCCCCTATAAAAGTTTGAAAAAGTTACTTTATTTGTTGAACTTTGGTTCCAGCTGGAATACATCCACAAAAGCTGATACCAGAAAGTTTCACAGTAGCAGTTAGGGTTAATTACTGGCTTCTTGAGTAAGCTGGCAAAATTTTAATGAATTTTAGATTGTCCTAAAAATGTGGTAGTTCAAGAAGACATTCTAATAAGATCTGTTTCTTTGAAGTCCTGCCTTCATTTTCTTCCCTAATTCTCCTCTACAGGAGAGGAATCTTTGTTCTACTTATGGAAAAACATTTTTTAGGTTTTAATTTGAAGGTACTTGGAAATTTTCAGACAGAGACTGATGGATTTTGATGAAAGAGACTTGTTCAAAGTTTGCTGCTTGAAACATTTTCATTTTCCAGCTAGTTACAATAGTAATTCTAAAATATGTAGCAGACATACACCACTGGTTCAGAAACAACCAGAAATATAAAAGCATGGGCAAGGTTGCTAGTGGCTGATTTGACATTCTCTTTGTTTGACATTCTATTCACTCTACAAAGAACAATCAGAAAGGGATGATATTTTGAAAAGCACCAAGACATTAGGCTAAAAGAGACCTGGATCATCAGCTTGAGATACTGCTGTCTCAGGCACTCATTTAAAGCTGCTTATGAATTTATTAAACTGCATGAATTAAATTTATAGTTAAACAATGTAGAAGAGTACAAGAAAAAAATAAACAGAACCCTAAATCATTGGATACTGGTGAAAAATTGACCTTGTCTTGCTCTGAGGATCAGTTGCTTGGAACCAGCTCTGCAATCCTCCATGTGATTTAACCTCTGATACACTCCTTCATACAATATGTGTGGTTTTATGTCATTATTAACACAAATGCAATAATACTTCCATTTAGCCCATTTCATATGACTTCCTCTGTTAGCTTATTTAAACTGCTAAGATCATGAGACCAGCTCTCTGGTTCATTAAATTCACCTGTTTTATATATGTTTGAGCCTCTTTGTGGCTGGGCATGCATGTGAGAGCATATAGATCTGCTATAGACACAATGCCTCTTCTTCTGCATGCAGCTGGCAGGTGAGCTCTCAAAAGAGTTTGTTTTGATCCCTGCGAACTCTGTGGGCACAATTTTCAGGTTGAAAAGAACTCAGGGTGGACCTAAGCCTGCTCCTGACCCTCAGTGATGAAGGCCATTGAACATCTTACTCAAATTTACTATCCATAGTTCAGTTGCAATCATCTCCTGAGACAGAGATGTTCTGAACCTTCACAGTTTTTTCAGCCTGAAAGTGGGATGTCTCAGGGGCGCAAGTATAAGTAATTGTAGAAATGAAAAATAAATATTCAACTTCAATTAACACCTAAATCAGGCCTGTCTGGGCAATCAACCACTAGATAGGAGGGTGAATTTGGATGCCACCATGCTGTCCAGGAGAGTCTTGTGAAGTGGTGAGCAATGGGGTGGTTTATATCTGCTAGTCTAGGATGAGCAATAACCAGAAAAGTTTCTGCAAGGTGGGGATTTGCTGGCACTTGAGCAGGTGCAGTGACTGGCTGCATCTGCAAGCAGAAGGCTCTTCTGCTACCCTCCCTTCTCTCACACTTCCCAACTCTTTTCTCCCCTCTCTTCCCTCCGTGGCTGTACATTTTTATCCTCTCCCGGGGTCTGTTGGCCGCCAGACCTTCCTGGGAGATGATCTAACTCATTAAAACAGCACAAAAAACATGCAGGGTGTTTTTGCTGAATTTATTTTCTGTCACTGTAATAAACTAAACCTGCTCACAAAGAGGAATCAGGTGTGCCAAATCCAGCACCAGATATGCAGAAGGAACTCATGATGGGAATTTGAAGTGAAAGCAGGCAAAGGTGTGGGAAAAAACCAGAATATTAACTCACCATTTGGGGCAGTTTCAGACTACCAAATTTGTTCACCATGTCTTGTGTCCTAAGATCAGAACTTAGCTCTAAAGAACAGTAATTATTTGTTTCCCCAGTGATGACTGTTGTGTACACACAGGCTGAAATGTCTGTGTTCTAGGCAGGTCTGGTTTATTACCTATATACCACTAAAGCTCTCTGAATTTTGAATTATAATAACATGAGCTCTTATCTTTCAACCCAGTTCATTCAAACCAGAACTCTCACAGCCCTTGCTTGTTTTGGGGTAGTTTCTGCAGCACATAGGTTCCAGTATCTAAGGCAATATCCTTCTATGGGGTCCCCTGAGACAGAATAATTTGCATTACAGTTAGCACAGCATTAATGCTCTTTGGCATATTTCATAGAGACACATCCCAAGGCATTGTCATTAATCCTTGAAAAGTGACAAATACATTAAAAACAAAACAGGCAATTAAATTTTTTTTTTAAAGAAGTGAGATGCCATTAGCAAAGAGAAACAAATCCAAAAACTCTCCAAGTCAGTTCCACAATTTAAAACCATAATGACAAGATATTTTTTCTCCACTCAGTTGTCACTCGATCCTTGGCATTTGCAGCAGCCACAGAGCACAGACTGCCTTTAGGGCCATAATACATAATGAACTTGGACAATGAAGACATGAGACTATTTAAAGCTTGGTAAACTATTGAGTAACCTTAGCATCAATCCTATAAAAGGCTGGAAGTCTGCAGGGAAATATCGCTAATACAATTATATTCTGGCTGACCTTAGTGTGAAGTAAAACACAGACAATACCATTTCATGCTGTCTCCAGACCAGGCGGGATACCATTAGCCCAGCAAGTGAAGCATTGCATTAATAATTCTTGTGCTAGAATTATCATTTGGTTCAAGACAAGAAATACCTTGCCTTATGGCTCACCCTTTGTGTGTCTCAAATGACTCCTCTTTTACTCCCTAAACCGTCATTTTTAGTCCTAAAACCAGTTTATTTCTGAATAGACCATAGAAGTATTTAGCAAGAACCGAAAATTGCTATGATAAAACACATTTAACTGCAAAATGTTTAGTAGATTGTTGCCATTTTCACTAACAGTAAGAGAAAATCAGCCTCATCTTCTCTGAAATTTACCCTCCATCCCTCACTACCGTGCAGTCAGGGGAATTAAGTGGGGAGCTCCCTGAACCAGGCCTTTTATTATACTCTGTTATCGTAGAAGTGTCTATCAGTCAGACTGGGAATGTGCTAGGTGCTGCGTAGCACCTCACCACAAAATTTCAGTGTGAGTAGATTATCATGCAACTGCACGTAGTCTTAAGTTTCAACAATACACAAAAGCAGGAAACTATCTAAATGGTCCAGAGCCAAAATCCTAAGTAGAAAAAAGTAACCATAAATACCCCATGAAATGAAAGAGGAATCAACCATTCACAGCCCTACTGTTGTAAAGGAGACTGAACATCCATCCACTGCAAACTACTGAAGTGCATCGAGACCTGTGGACTTACAGTCCTAAAAGAAACCCAAGTTCACCTCTAACCTCTTCCCTCTGTTTTCCACCTTGCCAGTTCAGTCTCTCTGCTTTTGTTACTGCTGTAGCCAGGATCAATAAAAAAGTAAGATCCTGTTTCCACATGAAAGAAGATAAAGTCTTTAGGTTGAAGTACCTGAAACTGTGTGCTAAAAGAACACATCTTTTATATACAGCATCTGCCAAAGCAACGTTTTTGTCTTGCTGAAATGCTTCTTGCAACAAGACATCCCACCAATATAAACTCATTTGAATATGATAACTGTAACTATAAATTATTTTACTACCCATTAATTAATAGCAGACCCCATCACTGTACATACTTGCTTTGCTAGCTGTATTTGTCCTCTTTTATGTTTGTTTGCATGTTTTGTTTGTGAGCAAATTACAGTATATATTTATCTTGAGGGTTATTATAGCTAATGATGTACTTACAGAGAGTGAAATTGCTATCTAAGCCATTAAAACAGCTAACTGCAAGATCAAGATGTATGTCTGTAGAGATAAAATATTCTTTGGAGTTCCTGTATTCTGGGCAGCTATTAAAGGGCTTAACTTGCTTTTAATCATTTCCTTCATAGGCAAATGACCCCTGACAATGTCATCCAAGTTGGTCATAAAACTTAATAGGAGCATGAGGATTTTTATCAAAAGCAATAAAATAGGTACAAAAGTGATGAAAGTGTATGAATTACATTATCAAAGAGATTCATAGTTACTAAACCTGAGAAGTCCCAAAGACTGGCTCTGGGGTTGCTGACTTCTGAGGAGTGGACATAGGGGTCCCTTGCATGGATGGAGTAACGTGACCCAAGATCTAGGCATCTTCTTAAGGAAAGCAGACCATACCAACAGAGTGCAGGGTTTAAAAGTCACCATCTAGTGATGCTGTGACATGAAGCATTTAGTTTTCTGAGGGTTGTGTTAAACTGTCCAAGATAGATGTAGTATCTGAGATGTAGTATATGAAGTTTTCAGATAGGGGTGCTGCTTTTCCGTGAGGGCTTCATGTAGCCTCCACTAGAATAAGTTCATGGAAATTTCCCCAGCAGTTGCATTTTCTTGCTGTTACTGGAATGTATCAGCTCTGGAAAATGTAAAAAGTCAAAAGGAAAAAACAAAAGGTCATGGCAGAGTGTGGAAAGAGAAAGTGAAGTTTTCTTACTTCTGTAAGAGCATCCATACAAAAAGCCAGCTGTTGATGTATCACTGCAACTAGGGGCTGTGTATGATCTCAGGAAGTCTTTCACAAGCAAGACCATGCCAGAATTGGCCAAAATTTGCATTCAGATATGTAAGCTGATTTTCAGTGTGAGAGCTGGTCGCAAAAATCAGCATGACTGCCAAAGTGGAGACTGAAGATTTGTGATGAAAATTAAACCTTAGCAACATCAGCTTAATTCTAGGTCAGCTTTTCCTACTGAAGCTGGGGAGTCAGCTGTGGTGGTAGTGTATGTGACACCAGGACTGGCCTGGGATCACTGAAAAGCCTTGTGCAGAGGAAAGAAGCTGTGAGAGAGAAGATAAGGAAAAAGCAATTGTTCTTCCAGTAAGAGCTCTTCACAGCTTCGTGCCAACCCCAATCAGTACAACCAAACCTTGATTTATACGTCCTAAAACCACTGAGCAGCTCCTAAAGCAGGCTGTGTCCCTGGAGGGCACTAGATGGGTTAAGATTAAAATTCCTTGGCAATATTCAGCCTTTTTAGGGAAAGAAAAGCAGAACAGAAAGGCAGAGTGAGAAGAAATGTACAGCAGCAGACAGACTGACTGACTCCTTTGGCTGCTGAATTGAGTGAAAGTGCATTTTCCCTGGTAATCACTGGATATCTGAGTATTTAATCTAACATGAAGGTAAGACAATTGCTTACTTAATTTGTACTGATGAAATGGATATGGAACATGCAATGAAATATAAATTTATATGCTGAAGATAATAATTAGCTGAAAATGTAATTGGGCAGTGTTGCAAGGAAGAAGAAAACTAAAAAATGAGCTTGCACGACAAAGCTCAGGAAAATCACTGTGATGCTCTCCTTTATTTTTTAAGCTGACTACTGTAAAGATTGCAGAAAGTTAGAACAGCTGTATGAGCAAACAGAAAAAGCAGAAAAGCAAAGTAAGTTTGCTTTTGCTCTTTTTTTTTTTTTTTTTTTTTTCCCAGGTCCTGGGGCTTTTTCTGTTGCTGGAAGTTTCAGGCTTCTTTCCTGTTTTTTCCAGGTGAATATTTCTTCAATAAATTACATGCTGAAGACTAACCATGCATAGTTTAACAGGCAACTTCTGTTGTGTGTGACATGGGGCAGGTCTTAAATGGGTCTTCAGATACATCTCCTGGGAAAGGAGGCACTGCTTGCTGTCAGTGCTGCCACTGCCTTCAGTGGTGACAAGAATGGGCATTTTGGTGTCCCTTACCTCTGCCCAGAGGAGTCAGCTGCCCTTTGGGAAAAGAGCACACAGTGGTGGAATAAGCCACAGTGGCACACATCTGTGAAGTACAGCTCAGTTTACTGCAAGCCAGCCCCGATCCCAGGGGCAGGTAGCACCCTCAGTGCATCCCATGGGCAAACTGGGTGAGAGCTGCTGTGAGGAGGTCTGCTGCATGCCATGGTACACACAGCCCCTGGCAGCTCCCTGCTGAGCTCCAGATGTGATCTGGCCTCTCTCTGCTGTGCAATGTGAAACTGGTCCTTGAAGCTGGTATTATGTTTGCACAAAGTCCTTGCTGATGTTCAGGCTATGTGAATAGTATCTAGTTTTTTCTTTTCAGTGACCAGAAAGCCCAAGCTGGGACTGATTTTGTTCTCACACGTGAAAAGCAAATCCAAGTGGTTTTAGAGGGATCCTGATCATACCCCTAATTGTTGTTGAGGGCCTGCTTTGTTGTTTAGAAAAGTTTTGCACTAATGGTTATGGATGGAAATCCCTGATGATTATCCTCTCTCTCTCTCTCTCTCTCTCTGAAAAAATGCTACTGGAGCAGCCCTACCCCTCCAGTCCATTGCCGCTGGAATTCTTTTGGCCCTTGGTCTGAGTGTGATGGCTGTACTCAAAAACAGGTACAGATAGACACAGCTTTTCGATACCCATAACCTTAATAGCATGTGCTTTTTTTTCCCAGTAATTAAGGAACTGCTGTATCTTTAAACCCCCAAATCAACTGCCAGACAAAAGCCCCAGCAGACAAGAAAGCTGAAGAACAAAGAACTCAGAAGGGAAATCCTCCAATCTGTCCCCAGTATGTTCCCTTTCAAAGCTATGGTATTCGTGTTGTAAAATAATTTGTGCGCTTTTTATTTTGGTGATAATTCCAAAAGGCTCAACTGTCCAGTATACTGAGACATTACCCCTCTGATGCTGCTTTGTACCAACTCCACTGATTTTTCGTTAGTGAGTCACATCTCAAGGAAAGAAAATTTGATTGCAAAATATTATCCTCAATGAAATGTTGATTTTTACAGTGCAACTCTACTGATGTGCAAGACACTTGCTTTTGATTTTCCTTCTCATTTACTTTAATGTTGCATCAGTTAGGGAGGGATTAGTCAAAATTAAAGATGTGCCATGAGACAGTACTTACTCTTTTTAGAAGCAAAAAGCAGTCTACCTGATGTTAGATTTTATCATCTTCCAAAATGACATTGTTTACTTTGACAAACTTTAGCATTCATATCAGTCATTATTTGGCCTATTAAAAATGTAGAATAAAACTGAAATTTGTCAGCAGCTTTCTCTTGCTTTCAGTTACATACTAGGTTTTTTAACAAACCAGCCAAGCTTATGCATCAGTCTAAAGACCTTATAGATGAAATAGTTGTCTTTCTATTAACCTGAGAGTTTGTTACCATATTGTGGTAACACCAAGTGTTTTTCTCAAAAAAAAAATAGTGAATGTCTCATTTTCTTATAGCAGCAGAGCGGTAGCATTGCCGTGACACTAGTAAGCTATTCCGGCTTTGCATTTGGATTTTCAAAGATCTGCCTTGATTTGCATCCAGATTCGGAGACGGACAGTAGCAGTTTATGGCCAGTATGGTGGAAACCCTTGCTCTGGGGATGCCTTTGAAACAAGACCATGCACCCCAACAAGGGGATGCCCGGTGCAAGACGGCTGTGGTGATCGGTTCAGGTGTTTCTCAGGTACTATCCAAGTTCTTTTTCACCATTTTCTAATCATAAAGTTATATTTAAGCTTTAGTAAATAGGCAATGGCTTTGCAGAACCCTTGACCCACAGATAATTGTGATTTAGGAGGATGTTTCCTTTTTTCCAGCCTCAACCACACATATTTCTAATTTCATCTGGAGTGTTGCAGACCTTTGCAGATAACATGCTGTAGCCCTGGTAGCCTCTCTTAAGTCGTTCTGCCTTAATAATTTTCCCCAGAGTACGGTTTTTTTCATTATGAGAAGGTAATTAAGGAATGCAACCTTTGTTGTGATTTTTCAAAGCTGTTCTAGGGTATATTCAAACATCTTGGCAATCACCTGGGTCATGGAAACTAGTGCTCCCTAAAACAGTCCTTGTATCCAAGCAGCTTCCATTACTTTCACAAAAAACCCACATTATCTCAGTAGATAGATGTTTATCACAGAGGAACATAACCATGTTTTGGTGCTACCAGAGAGATAATCATGGATAATCACAAGCAGTACAGTCAAAGGATGAAAGCTCAGGAAATAAATCCTGAAGTTAACTGTTTTATTAATACATTCTAAGCTTTGAATGGCTGTGGTTCCTTCAAGTGTACTCCACACTCTTTATGTCTACATTTACTGTTGTTTCACAAGCCCTCCTGGGCACAGACTGTTCATCGAGGGAGAGAACAAGCTAATTAAAGTAGCAGGTAAGTGGGACTTTTGCTTTGATTTTTAGGTGATTTCTTTTTAAACAAGCAAACACTTCTCCTTTCCCCATGCACTTTTGTTTTGATTTAGGTCAGTGCATTAGCAGATCTCTTGTGTGCAATGGAGACCAGGATTGTGAGGAAGATGGTGCAGATGAAGATCGATGTAAACAGATGACTGTATGTGATGTTGATAAAACACCTCCGAATTCGGAACTTACAGGAACAGGGTAATGTGCCAGGCTCAGTAGTACTGGTACCAAATGCATTTACATTTTTATTGTATTTGCAGACGCTGGCAGTGCAGATGGGCTTCCTGGACCTATGGTCAAGCATCCCATATGCAAAATTATTCAGTACAACAGCCTTCATCATGCCAATGGCTCAATGCAGCCAGGATGTAGAGGCCCTTTGATCTGAAGCAAGAATAAGGCTTTTTATCTTTAATTGCTGCTATTGGAAAACATATTTTAAGATATGAAATGAAATGCCAACCAATACACATCATCATCAGAATGGAAAAAATGAGCCAGAAATGCTCATTCTTTTTGTTCATTGCTGTTGCATTTGGTACTGAGGTTTCAAATGGATTTGTGGTTTTATATTCCATCTACAACCTAGCAAAATAATTATTTTAAACTTCTTTTACATAGTTTTATCACTTGGAATGCCATATAATTCAGATATAATACAAAAACATTTTGGAATGGGTGCCCTGTTGTTTCTGTGTTTGCATTAATTGCTGGAAAAGTAACACTTAAAATCAGTTGTGATAGATATGTCTTAATGTTAAGACATATCAATATGTGTCCATTTTTGTTGACAAAAAGAGCAACATTTTGCTTTCCACATGGTAGCATACTATGCATGCTGAGTTCTGCAGGCATAGAAGTCTACCAGTTGATATACTCTTTCCTTGGGTAAATCAGCTTATGATCTTAATTTGCAGATACAGCATTCAGTTGTAATGGCTCTGTAATTTTTGCATCCTGTAAAATACTTTGCTACCTCTCCATCTTAATGATCTCTCATGTTTTTCTTCTCATAGCTTTGATGCCATTACTGGTGAGACAAGGGGAAGAGTCATTCATACAAAAAGCTTTGGAGGACAATGCAGAAAGGTTTTTAGCGGTGATGGGAGAGAATACTACAGGCTGAGTGAAAGCGTTCTTGCTTATACTTTCCAGGTATGTTTCCATTAGGCATAGCTTTGTATGTAGACTCATGACTAAAAATAGAGGAATGATGCAAAGCTTGTCAGGTCTCTTGACGGGTATGTTTCCCTAAACACAGCCAAATGACACCTGTTCCCTCTCTTCAGTCACTTACTATTCTGAAATACAAACTGGTGTGTACCTTGCTAAAATAAAAGCAAAAAAATTGTAATTCCCTGGATGTGATTTCTAATTCTCTCACAGTTATATTGCATGTAAAGCCATCTCCTCAGTATAAGTAGTGGTCTATATCACCCGAAGAAATGTTATGTGCACAAGGCTTTGGGGTGCTTTGTGCAGATCTTCCAGAAATACGCTTTGCTTGAAGTCACTGTCTCAGGGATTTGGTTTGTCTCACGTTTATCAAAAGCATGCCAAGCAATCCTTAGTGTACTTTACTTCATAACATAAATACTTCATGTACAAATATGCATTCAATATATATATACATGTATTGCTTTTCCTACAGTGTTCAGTACTTTTAATGAAATCTGAAATGGGTTCAGCCTGGAAAACATATCAGAATTTTGCATAAGGAAGCATTTGCTCTACTATATATAATTTTTAACATCCTTCATGAAGCCTTTTATACAGAATTCTATCTTTCATTTTCTAGGTTAAAGTTCAGAATGATTTCACGTATGAGTTTTTCAACAGCAGCTGGTCTTACATGAAACACACAGAGAGGTATGAAAACTCAAACAGTGGACACAGTTATTCACAGAATAAAATTCTGCAACACAGTCAAAAGGTATGTATAAGTTGTTGCTGTGGCTTAGTATTTTGCAGAAACATTTTCCTTTTTTTTTGATGTGGTTTTATATACAAATGCAAGTATTTATTTTGTCCAGATATTTTTGGCACAAAGTACATGACTGAAAAATTTGTACAAAACTTTTTAAAAGAGATCCCTTGTTTGAGTATCAATTAAAAAGGATTGGCTGCTGGTTTTACTTTCTCCATTTTACCTCTTCATTAGTAATTTATTTATGTAGTAGCTTTTTTCCTCCCTATAGGGGGGCAGGGGCAGGGAATGGCTTCTTCTCATAATTAATTAATCTTTTCAATTTTCTTCCTATTTACTGCCTCTTTTTTTTTTTTTTTTTTCCCCTTCTATTACCTCTGTCAGTATCTTGGAGCAAAAAAATTGCAGTAATTCTGTGATGAAAGTTCATTTACTTTATAATACATTTTCTACTAGTAGAACTCCATTAAGAGAGAGATCTGGTGCTTTAAATAGCCAGGAAGTCATAGTGCTTATTCTTTTGACTTATTTAAAAATAAATATTAGATATATAATTTGAGAGTAACTCCCAATTATGAAGTATAACCTCTATCTTAAAGCAGATAAAATCAAGTAACAGTTTTGTGCATTTTGTGACTCCCAAGTTGACAGAGAACAAGCTCATGGCAAGCTCATTTTACCACACTAGCAACGGCATATTTTGAGACTTAACATAACAAGGTTCAAAAGCAATTTGAGAGGTTGAGGTGAATAATATTGTATATGCATAGAGGGTTTAATAATTCAGCAGCATCCTCAAAATTGCTAGACCCCCTTACAAAGGCAGACTCCTCTAGACAAAACAGGATGCAAAGACCTCTCTAGTCCCTCTGATTTCCTTTCGGACAAGGCTTGTTAACCTGCTACTGCCAGGCTTTCTGCTGCTGGAAACCACATTAGCTTTGAAGAGTGATATTTTTCTTTCCTAAGTGGCCTTATGCTAGCTTTCAGGTACAAAGGAGGAAAAGAAAGATGTTGCAGTAATTACAAATAAAGGTCCAAAAGATATTTCCTAACATCAGAGTATTCTTCTTGCATTCACAAAGTTGGTTACGCATATTCAACAGCTCTGTAAAGCAGTTTGTTAGTAGCCAATATCACGTGCATGTCATCTGGCTAGTATGGAACCACTCTGATGGAGGCTGACTGATGTCTTTTCCTTCCCCCAGAGTAAGCAGCTGATGGTTGTTGAGAACAGTGTGGAAGTTGCTCAGTTTATTAACAACAACCCAGACTTTCTCACTCTTGCGGAGCCCTTCTGGAAGGAACTGGCCAACCTTCCAGTCATCTATGAGTATAGTGTCTACCGAAGACTTATTGAACATTTTGGGACTCATTTCTTACACTCTGGATCTCTAGGAGGACACTACAAAGTTATTTTTTATATGGATACTGACAAAATGAAAGCAGAAGGTAGAGCACTGGAGTATTTGGTACAAAAAACAAAGTGAATAAACAAGAATAAAAATTTATTTGCATGTTCTTGCAGCTAATATCTAAAATCAAGCAAGTGACTTCTAGTAACCATATTCTCTTCACAGGCAAAAGAAAGAAGATTAGAAAAAGTGCTCAAACCACAGCATTTAGTTCTAGATTCACATCTGTGACCTGCAGTGCTATGGTTAGCAATGAATTGATAGTTGGTTCAGGAGCTCATGAGGCTAAACTTGAATTCTAGTGCCAAATAATGTTAAAGCTTAAAAGTTACTTGAAGAGCAAAGTTGGGTAAAACTGCTTAAACCAGACTAAATTACAAACAGAGCAAACACCACAGTGACACATATGATGGCACTTAGTGTGGAGCCGTGCTGTAGAATTAGGGACTGCTGAGAAAAGAGATGAAAGAAACAATTTTTTTCCAGACACACCTCCCCTCTCTCAGCCTCCATCCATAGCCCTTAGCAACTCCTGGGTCTTCCCACAGGATGCACTAGTTAGTTGCCTTCTGATTTAGGTATAATACTTCATGACATCTCAAGTCAATGGGAAACTTGAAAGTTAATCCAACATACTTGCTGTGTACAATGTTGTTAACAGATCGATTATCTGCAGGTTTGAGCATAACAGACATGTATGAGTGCACCACATCAGGCTGGAACGCATTCATTGTGAAAAAGAAGAAAGTAAAGTGCTCCAAACTGGATGAACTGCTACAGACTTCTTCAGGTAAACATTGAACAGTGACTCGTACAGTTGTCATGTCTCCGTCTTTCGTCTCTTCTTAAATAGTTGTCAAAGTGAGGAGCAGGTAGCTTTGTTGAACTCTGTCTTAACATGCTGAACTTGGACACCAAGTACCTGGCTTAAAGTCTTTCCAACACTCATGAATTATTGCTGATGCTTTCCCAGTAACTAGTACTTTCCTGGACACCCTAAGACTGGGCTGCCAAGTCACATGCAAAACCAGATATTTCTTATATATTATCAGTGTAGGAGCTCCTGATCCAGGCACAGGTCCTGATGAGTCCTTTCACTACTTGCTAGCATAGTTTTTGCATGTATTGTTTCTATTTCCATTTGTAAATATAGCAATGCTGGTATTTTCTGTATTTCCTCTTCTGAATCTACAGGAAGCAGTGGTAATAAGATTAAAGGAGACCCCTACATAGAAGGAGGAAGCCCAGGTGCTGTTGCTGGCCTTAGTTATCTAGAGCTGAATAATCCTGCTGGGAACAGTCAGAGATACTCCTTTTGGGCCAGATCAGTGACAGACTATCCCAGAGTAATTAAACAGAAGGTAAGGCTATTTTCTCAAAGCAGACATGAGTGGATGGGATCACCTCAAGGGGAGAAATGATTAAGCCATAGCTGGTGATTAATCAGGCTGTAGTGTCCAATCATTCTGTTTTCAGATCTTTATGAAAAAGAAAAGAGAAGTCAACAGGAAGAAAATGACAGGAAGCTAATATGGTCAGCTGCACCATGACTTTTGGCAGGTCAATACCTATAATCTTACCTTCAGTGACTTTAGTGGAATCCTGCTTAGGAATAGAGGGTCATCCTGGCATTGGAGAAAGCGCAGATCTGAGATAGCCCCTTTCCTGAAATGCGTATTGGCAGGTCTGTGTGGCTTCCACTCAGCTTGTCAGCTTCAGTGTATCCCTTTTATCCCTCCTCGTCTCTGCATCCAGACGTTTAGGCACAACTGGAGCTTCTGGAAGCCAGATACTTCCAAGCTGGGCATGGCCATATTCACTGCTACCTTGTCTAAGTTCCTTTGGGGAACTGCCTGCATACTGAAGAAACTGAAGAATGGTATAGACACAAAAGATCTCTGTCAGGAAGTTTTAAAATAAATGTAAAAGCACAGAATATCATAAAAGAGGCAATAGAAATGCAAAATGTTTTCACTTATTTTTACATTCAATCACTGCTTAATGAAATAACATAATGAATTGTTAAATGTCCAGCTTTTTAGGCTGGGAATAGTTGGGTGAGAATTTTGAGTTACTGTACATTTGTGGTCTGTGTTACACTTTTATCTCAACCATAATCTCATAGCTCAAATATGTTTAAACATGACTAATCTACCACTAGTTTTAATGGATGCTGTCAAGCAGAGCTGACTTTTCAGAAAAAGTCCAATATTACATACTGACATAAGATTTTAGCTAGCTAGTTAGCACATGAGAGCATCTGCCAACTCTCATGTGCAGAAGCATATATCACAATTTATTTTGCATGACAAAATGTGCTTATGAACTCTTATATCCCAATTATAACTATTTAATATAAATGTTTCTGTACTGTGTGTAGCTAACACCGTTATATGAGCTCGTAAAGGAAGTGCCCTGCTCCTCGGTCAAAAAGCATTACCTAAAACAAGCCATTGAAGAATATATGGCTGAAAACGATCCCTGCAAATGTCAGCCTTGTCAGAATGGTGGTGAGGCAACCGTGGAAGGAACTCACTGTGTGTGTTACTGCAAGCCTTACACCTTTGGAGCAGCTTGTGAGCTGGGAACTCTGGTGCAAGATCAGCCAGGTCAGCACTTTTTAAACTTGTGAGAGTTTAGAAGTGGCAAAGTGTGCTTTCCTGCTTCCAGCGTCTGTCTGTGCCTCTGCACAACCTGAATGAGCAGCTGATGTGCAGTGCCTGCTTGGGTCATATGTTGCACGTTCAAACAATGCTTAACATAGAAAACATTTTATTGTTATTGTTAAATGCAGTGGACAATACTAACTGCTCAGAAGGTGACCTTCTGTAAATAAGTATATGTACTAAAGGAATGACTGTCAATAACTTCAAAAGTTTTGGTTTTTAATTTTGCAGATTAGTTGTAGCTGATAGTTATTTTTATGTTCTCTCAGACTCTGATAACATATAGCCTCCATGGAATTATACTTTTGCAAAAGGCAAATTGGTGAAAGATGGAAGATTAGATCGTTGCAATCTAAAATTCTCTGCAAGGGTACAGTTTGGACCATCAGTAGCTTTGAACAGCCTGTGCCTTTAAACTACCTACAGAGTGGTTTAATGTGAAATATTCCCAAATATTACATAGGTGTTGTTGATGGACGCTGGAGCTGCTGGTCTTCCTGGAGTCCTTGTTCAGGGGGAAGGAAATCAAGGAGTCGAGCCTGCAACAACCCCTCCCCACGTGGCGGTGGGAAAGCCTGCATAGGAGAGCAACGTGAAAGCAGACCATGTGAAGAGGAAGAGTTGCAGCATTTTCGGTAAGCAGGAAAAACCCCACATTTTGACCACAACTACAGGAAGATTTAAAAATTTATTTCAGAAGGAGGCACAGGCTATCAAATTCAGGGGTTAGATCACTTACTGAGCTTTCAAATTTAATTTGAAACAAAACAAAATTCAGAAGCTGTGAATCTGATACAAAATAAGAGTGAAAAAGGGGGTAAAAGCTGGTAAACTTGAAATCATTCTATTTAGCACTCTCTCAAATGGCCTGGCAGTGCCTGATTTAGGTATAATCGTGATGTAAATGGGACACATAATAGCCTTGAAAATGGGCTTCACTGAGAAGTGTAGGATCTTGAAAGGAAGAGAGACTAAATTCAGACTAAATCATAGTTTTGTTTGCTTCATAGCTTGATTGAACCACACTGTTTTGATTTATCCATAACTCCTACACAATTCTGTTCACCTCCTCCTCTCTTGGAAAATGGATTTGTTCAAGTAAGTTATTTCTATTACTCTGTTATCTGTCCTATTGCTATCTGCAGTGTCTCTATTACAGTTAATACAAATAGTTACTTGCAAATTTGTATTTTTCTTGGCAAGCTTAGTATCAGAGCTACTGTATAGCAGCACTCTCAGCATTTCTCCCTGGCTGAAGTTTATATGACATTAGCCAAGGCCTCTTACTAAAAAGAAAAGAAAACCAAAAATGCTCCACCCCCAAACCCAGAACAAAATCTTTCCTTTTCTGGAATGTAGCTATGGAGAAAAACAATCTACTTGTCCTTTACCCTACACACATAATAAACATTTTCTGAGCCACATTAATTACATATTAAAGCACAGGAAACTACAGAAAAAAACAGGACAGGAAGTAAACTGTCCAAGGTCATCCAGCAAGTCCATAGCAAAACTATAATGTTTTTTAGGCATCTTCACTCTACACCCCGTAAATCACCATTGTACATTCATGTTCCCTGATGAAACTATGATCTCACAAGGTATTTGGTTGACTGTAACTTGGCCCTATTTAACAAGGGAGACTAAATTCCTCCCTTGGAGGAATGGATTATGCCTTCTCCATGTTATGAGGCTGTCTAGAGTATTTTCGCCCAACATATAGATAAAAGGATTAGTTAAAAATCTGTTAGTTACCTCTGCACAACTGCAACCTGAGGCAAGATCCAAAATTTTGCATTCCCTCTTTTGCCAGTGTTGTTTTTTTGGGAGTAATCAATACTTGCCTCTTATATTGATACTTCTGTTTCACAAACTGAAGGTAAAACCCTGAAATTTGTGGAGTAGTCTCAATTTTTCATAAGACCTATCCTTAGGAGAGAATGAGATATAAAATATGAAAAGATCAGTCTCTTCAGGTCCAGGTCTTTTGTATCCCATTAACCTTTAGCAAGCTGATAACATGCCATTGTAAGAATTAACAGAGCCATATACTCTCCACTGATCCCCCTGGAAAGCTGTTCAAGAGCTTATGTACCCCCTTGAATGCTCAATAACAGGCATATTTGAAGTCAGTTTGTACACTGGCAGGAGAGTGCTGTTCCATCCCTCATGTACCACTGCCAGACCCCTGCCACTGAGCACCTTCACCTCTAACCCTCCCTTTGCTAAGAAATCCCAAATATTCTGTATTCTACAAACTTGCAGCAACACTTTGATTTTGATCACATTTACTGGCTATTGATTACCAGAATTCACCCAGTATTGCAGACACTCTCATCAGTGCATTTTAGGGTGGCATTAATATTTCTCACTGTCCTCAGCTACTGTACCCCTGAATCAAAGGGAGTTCCATGCTGCTAGTGGTTCTTAGATTGTATATCCAAAATGTCATCTGCTCCTTTGCTTTCAGAATGCTGAAAACTCATACCCTGTTGGGAAAAGCATCGTTTATGCTTGCAGACATGGATATTCTCTTGTTGGTGATCCTGTTGCTAAGTGTGGCAGTGATTTACAGTGGCAAGCTGGAGACAGATACTGCCAGGGTATGTCTCAGTGATTCTTGTTTTGAAAGACAACTCCATTCCTGAATTCCAGTGAAACATCTCTGAACGTCTGCTTTCCAACAACAGGAGGAAAATACGCACCTGCATTTCCCCGTTACCTATACATAATCATGTCTAAATTGACTTTTATTTTGAATCCAGATATTGTAATACTGAAATAGAAACATACCTATAAAGTCTGTTTCTAAGGAAGGCTGGAAGTGAGGGAGATTAAATTCCAGTCCAGGAGTTACTTCCTGCAGAAACAATGTTGCTTAATTTGGTCCTGTTGGCTATATCCAAGAACCACTGGAATGAGTTTGTGATCAAAGCCAACTGAGGAAAAGGTCCAGTGGGCAGCACTGGGCAACCGCAAAGTTCTCAAATAAGCACATTGTCACAGGAACACAACTCCAAGTATCACTTTACAAATCTTGGATGATCTCCCCCACTTCAGTCTTTTCCTCTAACCTGGTCAGTAAACATTAGGGTTTCTTTTTTTCCTTGCACGTTTTATTTGTGAGTCAACTTTGAGTCCTAAGAACAGAGGAGCCCTCTTCAAGCTAGGTCTGGACCTGCAGGTGGTAGGAGAAGATACTGTCACTCTGTCCTTGGTATTGCACCTCTGGCTGGTGTGATGAATTACTATCTTGTGCTAACATGATTGATATGTTTCTACAGGAAGATCAGCTAATCTTACCATTCAATTTGTTAAGTAATTTAGGAGAAGGTAGAATATGTGACTGCTTTCTGCAATACATCGATTCACTGTGGCTATCTCAAATGCTTCAACTCTTAGAAACCGCTTGTCTCCTGCCCATCCTGGAGGGGGGGTTGCAAGGAGAGCCATGGAAACCTGTGTATGAGATCGGTGAGAGAATAGCTCTGTCTTGTCCGCATGGCATGCACTTAGAAGGGGCACACTCTGTTTTGTGCGAGCCCAGTCTCAAGTGGTCTCCTGACATGAAGACTATCCAGTGCAAGAGACCAGGTAAGCCTCTGCAGTCTCCCAAGTGCAATGCAGGGGTTTTGTTCCTGGACAGATTATGGTTTACGTAGACAAGATACAGACAGAGCTATAGCTGATCTAGTGATACAGAAGCCATACTTAAATCACCAGCAGGAAGCACAGAAAATGTGAGCATGTTTGGTTTTTTGGTTTTTTTGTTTGTTTGTTTGGGTTTTGGGTTTTTTTGTTTGTTTGTTTGTTTGTTTGTTTTTTAATGGGCTGTTGCAACAAGATGCCTTAAGACATTTCTTGTGAGGTTTCCTTACAGGGTTTTGCTTCCCGCTCCCCTATTGCTACCAAGTATTGTCACTAACAATATTTTAAAAGATTGCCTGGGATGTATGCTGCCTATTCTGCCATGCCAATATGCTTCACTTTACGCACTTGTGTAGCACCACTGCCATGTGACCTGCACCTCAGAGATACGGCTTTCCTATCTGGAAGTTGTTCAGTGCACCACAGCCTCTCACAGGAGAGGACAGGGCTGCATGACTCCTTTTGCTCATCTGACAGTTACACAGCTGAGACAAAGTAAATCTCCAGGAACTGGAAGTAACGGGAAAACACTGCTTTAATTTCATGATAACTCTGTTTAAGCTCTGGGTTGATACTGGCGGGCACTGGCAGAGAGGGAAATGGGCGATAGCATAAAGCAGCTCTATCTGAGTCATCTTTTCCTGCTGTAGAAGGCAGGTGAGGCTTTCTTTTGAGCACCTCTAAGATGCTGATCAGTGACATACAGGCATCCAAGCAGCTTTCTGCTTCAGGCCAGTTGCATCTTCACCCAAGGTCCCAGATGTTCTCGTATCCCTGGGGAGGCCATTGCCTGGGGACAACAGCCACTGTGGTAGAAGGCTAGGCATGCTTCCTGCATTTCATATCTGTCCTCTCCTTATCAGCCGGTTGCTGCCTGAGGTAGCTTCACCTGAGGGAAGAGGCAGGTGGCGGTCAGGCTTAGACCTCAAAAGGTGATGGTCCTATGAGATTCCCAGTGTAACTTGTCTGCTGCTGTGTCATATCCACATACACAGGGAGCGTAAGGATTTCAGAAGGAATAACATAGCTGTACAATGAATGGCCCACTGCTGCTAAAGTGCTGAAGTACTGTTGCCAATTACTCCTTAGACTTAGCTGTAGTGACTGATTTTAATAATTTTTTTTTCTTACATCATGTATTCAAATTATGGTAATAACTAAAACCAGTTTCAAATGCTTCTATCCTTAGAAACAGCTTGTGCCTGGCTGTAAGGGAACATTATATTAGTACAAAAGTTAAAAAAAAAAGGGGGGGGGGGAGGGACACAACAATTAGATTAGAATAACACAACAACAGTTAAGAAAACAAGGACAATGAGATAAAACAGCTAAAAAATAAGAAAAAAAATATATATGCAGACAATGCAGCACACATACATTATAGGTGAGAGTATTTAGCAATAGTGTTGGTAACAGTCAGCTATACAGCCAACAGCCCCAGGGATGGAGACAAGGCAGTGATCTTTGTTGGAAACTTCCGCTCTTCAAGCAGACATGGTTATGTCTGCTGTCTGTATTGCAATGCATGGCAACACTTTAATTTTTTCTTCTCTGGCTATTTCTGCCTATTTGGCTTAAAAAGTCTTAATCCATAAGGGAGATTTGTTGAATTTTTCTTTTTTAAAAAGGCAACAATATTCAGGGGTAGTAAAGTTTCACGTTAACATAGAAAACTACAGACATATAATCTAAAACACAAATCAGGATAAAACTTTCTTGCTATTACTTGCTATAGACATCTCCAGAGGAACGTTTAGCAAAGGCTGATTTCATTTTCAAGCTTGGAATACAACTCAGCACTCAAAGAATAGTACATGTGCAATGACGAAAACTCCTCAATAATCACTATTGGTTTTGTTTTTAAAGTTAGTGCAGGCTGAGGACTAATGATAGAACTTGTAGTAGTCATCACCATCAGTGTATAAAGATATTCAAGTTCACACTTTCACATAGGACTTCGAAGCCTTAGCTTTTCTAGTGACAATAGTGAAGCCAGTAACTCTGAAACCTAATGATAAAGCTGTTGCCAACTATGATTCAGCACTGCTCAGTTTAGCAGAAACAAACAGCTGCTGCAGAAATTAGATGAATGTTTAAGCTTGAGCATAGTATCTGTCTCCTTCCATCTGACTCACGACCCGTGAATAAATTACTGAACAGTAACTTTGCAAAGTATATAGTATCTTCTTAATAATGTTGATTACTTTCATGCAGTAGATACTTTTAATGAGCATGCAGGATGTGATTTTATGTCATGGTTGTACAATTCAGTGCCTTTTAAGCTCAACTAATAAGATAATTTCAGAGTAGACCTTTAACAGCCCTTGTTTTTCTGACCCTTAATAGCACTATCTGTTTTCTTCTACTTCAGTGCCCAGTGTGAAACCAGAAGTGACAGAGCCTAAATGTCAGCCATGGGAGAAAGTACATCAGTCACAATGTGTGTGCAAAATGCCCTATGAGTGTGGGTAAGTTCAGGCTGAATTTGGCAATGACTTTCTCACTTTATTCAAGACCAATTAAATTTCTTAAGTCTTCAGTCTATGACAGATGAGAAGGCCTTACTCATATGAGAAGGAGGCATTGTAATTTGTTTGCTTTACAGTTCAATCTGTGTCCTGTTCATCACTTACCTGCCTTGTCAGAGCTGTCAGTGGGTTTTGGCAGTGATGGAATTTGGTTGGATGACAGAAGGTGAAGGCATAATTTCAGCTCCACTTGATCTGTGAAATAGATGGAAAAAGATACAATGATATTTTGAAGATTTAGAAGATTGAGGAAAAGTTAGAACAGAGGCCCTTGGGACATAAACCATCAAAGCAGTAAGCTAGCAAAATAAAGCTGATTTCTTTCTCCTGATGAGAGACTGGAGAGTTATGAAAGCCACAATAATCTAATCTCCCATTTACACAGCAGTTTGCACAGAGCAGTCGTGTCACCTTTCCTGAGCTCATAACTTGTAGACCAGAGTTTATTGTTTCCTGTTTGATCTAAGCCTATATTCTGCAATAAGCAATGCAGGAGAAATATAAGGAAACAAGTAACTCTCTCAGTTCTTTTCTAAACATAGAGGTAACAGACGCAAAACAGGGGAGTAACAAGAAAATGCTTGAGACCACCTGGTGCTGATGGCCAGATGTGCGAAAGAGCTCAGCACTCCAACATCTGGGCTGGTTTGCATAGACAGGATGAAATCTCCTATAAAGTCATAACAGCAGGTGTGAGCTCTGGATATGAAATCTGGCCAGGTTTATGTCACAGCAGGAGCTGAGCAGTTTGGAGAGTCCAGGATAACAGACTAAATTGGTCTTATCCTTGTGTAGTAGGAAGAAGAAATTTTTAACTCATCTCCAGTGATTTCAAGGTAACAGAATTTCTCAGCTGAGGCTGTGTACTTTCCATCAGCCACATAGCTCAAGAGTGCACTGCACAGTGACTCTAGTTCTCATCTAAAATTATTATACTTTGAGCATCTCAAAATTAAAGTTGGTGAGCTTAGTTCAGGTTTGTAGATCCACTAGGCAGTTCCCTACAGTCTGAGGCCATTGCCTTGCATGCAAAGGTACGTGCCAGGTTTGTAACAGCTGTGCTAAGGCTCTGTTCCTATCCTTAAACACCTAAATATTCTAAATAACCTGGTCCTACTCTTTTTGTTTTGATACTCATTAAAGTGAGGCAACAACCCCTCCTTTGGTTCATGGGTGTGTTAAGGTAGTTACAGTGGAAGATGAGGGGAGTCCACAGTGCTAGGGAAGGCCTTGGGCAGAGTCACAATAACCTTGGAAGTTAAATGAATTACATTCAGTTATGCATCCAGGCTTCAGTTATAATTAATCTACTACTTGCATGTTTCTATTTTTTATAATTATGTTCAAAATGGCAGAAGATAGATAACAGTCATTTCTATTACCTGATGCCATCTTTTCACTCTGTCTTGAAATAACACATCTAATAATAGAAGGATAAATCATCAGCTGTCAAAGCAGACTAATCTGCCAGCCTGTGAAGGCTGTAGGAGTAAGGCACGTAAGCAGATCTTGGTCCTTCCTCAAAGAGCAGAAGTAACTTGGCTTGCTTTGCTGTGGCAGTGACTTTCAGCAGCAGCCTTTGCGCAGAAGACAGCTGGGAACAAGAGTTCACACGGGAATTCAGGAACACCGTGGTTTCAGACCCATCCTACATCTTTTCGGTTTCCAAGAGACTAACAACTGAGGCTTCCTGGGACAGCACAAGAACCCTGTAACAGGCTGGTGAGGGGTAATTTGTCCCTCATGACATGGTGCCTTAGGCTACATCTATCCTCATCAGTTAGAGCAAGGGAATGATCCTGGGCATTAGAGCTGCTAAATTGCTAAAGCAGCTCCTCACAGAGCTTCAGCAAGGGCCAACTCCTGGATAATTCCCAGGCACAGGGTGGGAGTTACTAGGGTCAGGGACCATTTCCATCTGATGCCCTCCACAAAGAAAGTTTAACAGTATGGACACCAGCTGTTCTGTGTGAATTGACTCTGGTGTAAGGAAGGGGTCAGAGCACAGTGCATTAATACGGATGAAACCTCAGCCTCCAGCAGCTGAAGACTATCTCCACAGTGAAACATGAGAGTTGATAATTTTAAAATATGACTCTCTTTTTTCCTCAGAAGTTATTTGCACAGCATCTATGTCTCTCCTAAGAGTTCTTGGCATGTGTTAGATTATAACTTCTGGTCTTGAATATAATTTTAAGAAGCTAAAATAATTACCAGGATGCTGAATTTTTCACTTTTTAGTTTCATTGAAAGCTGCCTGCCTCTCATTGTAGGTGAAAGGGAGAGAAGGTATTTGCTGCCTTGCATATGCTCTTTAATTTCTTACAATATCTGCCTTAGTAAAAGCTTGTTCTTATCCAAGCCTTCTTTTTTAGGTAAAAGGTATTGAATTTCTCACATTCACTTTACACAAAGATTCTTCTTTGCCTCTAATAATTTCTATTGCACTGCTATGGTGCTCCCAGCCTTGTAATATCCCTTCTCAGCAATGAGTGCAAATTATTAATTTCTGAGTACAGATTCTTCATCCTTTTTCTTATGCATCTGAACATGTTGATGTCCACTGGCTTTCTCCCAGCTGACCCAGCTGAAGCGAGTATGTGAGACACTCTCAAGACAATTCGAGGGATTATACTGTAGTGAGAGATTGGCAACGTGGAGCGTGAACCCCTCGGTTCAGCCTTCGGCAGCTGGTTCAGTCAGCCTTCTCCCTTCTTTTGGGTGTTGCTAAAGTGGTGCAGAGCAGGCAGATTAGTGCAGTTGTGTTTGGCCTTAATCTTTTCAGCTAAATTAAGCTGCCTTGTGTACAAGATTTTGACCTTAAGACTTACATATTAAGATTTATCACTCAGGCAAATAAAGAAGGCCTCTGAACAATTTTAGACATAATAAACAACTTAATTAAAGATTAGATGCTTTCCCTGAATCACACTTTGTTCTTCCGAATTTAAGGTGGTATTTAAAGATAAAGTTTTTCTTATCCCTCTGTCTGTAAAGATAACTTCACGTTATAATTCTGTGCACCACTAACTCATAGGCTGTGCAGCCAGATGAGCAAACAACATGATGCAGACAAAGGCACCGGGTTCCTTTGTCAGCTGCTTGGGGATGCATCCCTTGGGCTGTCCTCTTAGTGTGCCTCAGAATAAGGTTAACCTTATTCTTTATGTTAACAAAGGAGCCTTAAGGAAAGTTCAGGCAAGAAACTTTACTAGAGTTTTAATGGCTGGTATTTTGACTGAGCATAGCAGTTAAGGGAGCCATTGCAGTTGTTGATACTAACTTCAGTAGGAGGTGTAATGAAGTTAATAATCTTCAGGACATATTCAGTTGCAGGTAGATGCAGCCAAGTTTTCAGGCTCAGCTGATGAACTCTGTGCCATTTTTTAAATATCTTCAAGGTGCACTATGTTACAGGTAGTTTAAAATTTCTGTAAAGCTAGCTCTTTTAAGAGGCTTCAAAACCATCTCACAAAGAACCATTCCCAAAGCTTAGAGCAGGCACTTTTCATCATATAGATTAAAAACCACTTCCTAATTCCCAGGAAAAAAAAAATAAGTCTTAACACTTGGCCAGCAAGTGAGCAAGGTTTGAGTCAGGACCTTCTTACTAGACCTTCCCTCTTCCAAATTCCTCTTGCCTACTCTCACTAGCCACTTTCACAAGGACTGTTACCCATCCCTTCAGACAGTCCCATGAAGATCATTAGGGCCATTTGCCTGTTCCTCATCAGCCTCTCCTCCCCACCAAACACCTGTGTAGCTGAGATTGACCCTCAGAACTGACCCATTAGACACTAAAAGTTTCGGTGGGAGTGTTTGTGAGCTCCGAAGGAGGAGCTGTACTGAGAATAATCCTTTGGTGCCCCATTTCAAAGGTCCTCATCCCCTGAGAACACATCTCTGCTCTCTCATACCCTGTGTGGCACCTTACCTCTGGCTGTAAAGTGCATCTGGGAAAGCACAGGCATGCCCTGTTCTAGACAGGCACTTTTATTGTTCACTCCACACAGATGCCACTTATTGCACTGAGAATAAGTGGACAAGTTTGGGGTTTGAGATTAAAATCCAGAAATAATGGAAGGGTTCTTACAGCATGAAACACAAATTATAGCAACTTCTTGGAACTGTCCCCAAAGCTAATGCTGTTTAAGGTTGTCCAAGAATTGCTATTACCACTTTTACGAGCTAATTTTTGTGAGTGTTAGAACAATATCTGAATTTCAAGAAATATACAAACAAATTCCCTGCATAAATAGAGCAGATTTTTCATTAATTTTCTGTGGACATTATGTGTATTTCCAGAAATATCTTTGGTCTCTGATGTTGGATCATAACATTTTGTTTAGTAAAAGTTAAGGTTTTCAAGGACAGCAGAGAAAAAGTCTTTAAGCATAATCTAATGTCTTTTAATTATGAAATACTTATGAAACATTGTAATGAACATGCATGTGTGTACATACCATATGTGTATGATATGTTTCTATGTATGTACTTAATATGCATACATGTGCGATATATTAGATTGAGGTCTGAACCTTTTTTAACTAAAGTCTCAGCCTCACTGCTACTGAGGTTAATGGCAAATGCCCAGTAATATCCATGTCCTTCAGAGGGGACAGATCCTGGCATTGCTGAGGTGCAGCATCATGTGGAAAAGAAAGGGCTGAATTATTCACATGTCTATGTCTCAAGTTCCCTTGCCTCAATCCTAGGATGTACTTCAATGAACAGGGAAATTGGAACTGGACCCTGAATGTTTTTCACATCCTTAGCAATTCTTAAGGGGTACCAAGAAAAAGCACATTTAAATAGCCCAGTCTCTGCTTTTGTTTTCAGTCCTTCCCTGGACACCTGTGCTACAGATCAAAGAACCAAGAGAAACACACCTTTAACTATTTGCAAGATGCATGCCTTGGAGTGCATGGGCAGAAAATATTCTGTTACTAACGCAGAAAACTGCAAAATACCTCAGGCAGCTGAAATACCGTGTGGATCATGCCGTTCATGGGAAAAATGTGATGGTAAGAGATTCTTCACAATTGTAAGCAAAATTGTTTACAAATTTTATTGTTATTTATGAATGAAATAATGTTTTTAAAATTAGGTCTATATCCCCTGTTATGCATTAGCTATAGGTCTGTCCTGGTATGGTATCTCCAGACCCTCCCAGAAGCACCAGGTACTGCTAAGCGAGTTCAAACCATCAGCCCAGTGTTTGGTGTCCAAACATGGCAGGAAGCTCCGACCATGGAAAAGAAAACCCTGCAGGACACAGTAACAAAATGCACTATCTGCAGGAGAAGTTTATTCCTAGTCCCTGCTAAATGAATTCACCTGTTGGTCCCTGGGAAGTTTTGGGTGAAACCCTTGCCCTATCTTTTTTTACTGTATCCAGCTGTTTTAAATTCCTCAACACAGTAGTTCCGGAAGTCCTTACTGCCCACAGGAACAGCAAATCCTTTCCTAAAATTTGCCGAGCAGTATCCCCAGCAGTATTTTATGTCAAGGAATTCAATGTCTTATTCTATACTAGCTAGGAAAGCCATTTACTTTTATTTGTACTTCATTGCCTATCCTGTTTCTCATATTACGATCAAAGATGAATGTCTCTTCCCTCAGAGGAAATAGTCCCAGCTTTTTGCAATCTGTCTGCAGTGGAAGTTTTCAAATTCCCTAATGTAATTTCCCTGAGTGTCCTACACTACACTGCCTTTAATGGAGGGTTGCCAGAAATGGGAAGATAAAGGAGTAAATTAGGTTTCTAGAAGTGCTCCAGCTAGAGGCACAGTTATTGTCATATTTTGAAAATAAAAAAGATTACTTGATAAGGGTTCATCTCTTTTGTCTAACAGGGTTGAATAGCCAAAATAATAAAAAGACATAATCAAAACTGGCTGGAGCTTCAGGAGAGACAAACACAGGCAAAAAACCCCAAACCCTAACAAAACATACAACACCAAAACAAAGACAGAGTTATGAAAAGTAAATCTCAGATGAGACCTTCCTATATGATTGTTTAGCTGTCATAACTGATAGAACTATGCACATTTGTTTGTAGGAGAAGATTCTTTGATTTTAGTGAAACTGCCAGTATGTAAATGAAGATAACAGTTTCAGGTGTCTGTATGATCAGTTTGTTACTGATCCAAAGACAGATCTCTCATCTTACATGTTGTTTGGACTCTGGAGCAGTAGATACGTGAACTGGTTCAAGCAGTAACATCAGAAATACCTGACATACCTCAGGCATCTTGAGCAAGTGTTTTCCACAAGCGCTACCAGCCTCTCTGAGCAGAGGAAGCCCCAGCAGTGCACCACTTGTCTCCACTTCTAGTTTTATCACTGAACCTGAGTATCAGCTAATGTTACTCTGGTTAGGAAAAGAATCATAGAATGTTTAGGGTTGGAAGGAACCTGTAAAGTCATCTAGCCCAGGAAGTGTAGACATCTTCAACCAGATCAAGTTGCTTAGAGCCCTGTTCAACCTGACCTTCAAGGCTTCCAGGGATGGGGCATCTACCACCTCTCTGGGCAACATGTTCCAGTGTTTCACCACTCTGATCATAAAAAATTTCCTCCTTGTATCTCATCTGAACCCACCTTCTTTTAGTTTAAAAACATTACCCCTTGTCCTATCTCTACAGGCCCTGCTAAAAATTCTGTCCCCATCTTTCTTATTATAAGCTCCCTTGAACTGTTCAAAGGCAGCTATAATGTCTCCCCAGAGTCTTCTCTTCATGCTGAACAACCCCAACTCTCTCAGCCTGTCCTCATAGGAGAAGTGTTCCATCCATCCCTCTGACCATTTTTTGGCCCTCCTTTGGACCCACTCCAACAGGTCCTTGTCTTTCTTCTGTTGAGCACCTCCAGCAAATTGCTGTCAACCCTGCAGTTTTGCTGGAAATATTTTAGTCTGTTTTTTATTCAGTTGGATACCATCCTGAGTGTTTTCTCTGTGATTTCGCTTAGCGCAATCCAACAGCTGTGTTTGTGATGAAGATGGGCTGTGTGAGGAAGGAGGCATCCAGATCTGTGCTGAAGTGAGTGGCTCTGCTTCCCGTCGGACCATGACCGAGTGTGAGGTTGGGCGGCTCAGATGCCAGGGGGAGACTGTCGCCCTTGTCAGCATAAGGCCCTGCGATGTACAGAGCAAATAAGATATGTTACGGTTCGTTTTGCTTATTGCCATGGGATATGTCAAAATGTGTCAGCTCTTAGGCAGGACGTACTTTGAACGTTGCTTTACCAAATGTAAGCTCTGCTGTGAAGCCCGCCACAGCTGATGAGACTGTGCATCAGCTCTGGTCAGCTTTGAATCAGGGCCTGAGGTGCTTCATTAGGGAGCTGCACTCACCACTACTGCTCATGACAGGGCTCTTGCTTATGCCCCACACTTAGCACTAGCAAGTTTACCTCACATTTCCTTCAGAATTAAAAAATATTGCCGAAGTGCAATACTGCAGTTGCTGAACTAGCATTTATAATAATGGATTACAATGTCTGACATTGTAAATACATTTTTCTTAAAGCCACACAAACATATGCATGGACTGAGTAGACTTAGATTGAAAAAAAAAAAAAAAAAGAACAAGCTTTACAGAGTAAGAAGTATGATTCTTCTCTTTTAATAAAGTAGCTTCTCCCTGCTGTGCCTTATTCAGTTGAGCAAACAGTATGCACAGCATTGAACCTCTCATAGAGCCTAAAGCTTTTACAGGTCAAAACAATGTGCATTAATAGTAAAGCCAGCTTAATGAGAAGATGCCTATGCTTGCAGCTTCTCATACACAGAACCACTTCATGAAAAATCATCATTTTACATTGTTGTAATTATCATCATGGGCTACATTTGCAAGGGCAGCTAACTCAGTTGCATGTCGCATGCATTTATGGTTGTGCCAAGACCAGTTTGCTTACAGACCGTTGCATGTAGAGGCCTTCCACCACAGCAAAACTTTCTCAAAGACAGTTATTATGGAAAGTGTATCTTCACAGAAATGGAGACACTCGGCATGCAGTCCCTCTGGAGTGACCTTTGGACAATCTCCTAAGACTGTTCCTGAGTAAAAGAAGTCTGTTACTCTTTCCTTATGCAGTTATGCATGCTGTCTAGTGTAGTTAGACAGTGACATCTTTGCTTACCTATAGTGTACCTTGCAAGTCCATTCAGGTACCTGTCCTGGAAGTCAGATACCTTTTGACTATTCTCAGGTGCAAACAAGGATAGCAAGTGCAGTACTATCAGCAGGAAGCCTGTATGCTTTTTAAGTGACAGATTTTATTTCTTATTATCAATAAATACCTACCAGATAAAACATCTCTCTTGGTTGTCATGTTTATACCTGTAGATTCCTCACATAAACACTACCCTCAGCTGGAAAAGCTTTGCTTACCGTTGTGCTGACAAAAAGCATTAAGCCAGAACAGGAGCAGCTTGCTTTCCCTTGGAGACTCCCTCTCCTGGTGACAGCTGTGTGGAGGGGAAGGTTGCCACCCCACTAACCAGAAGGGCTTCCCGACCTTTATGCTGTCTGGAACTTTATGGCAGGTTTTTTGTTTTTTGAACAAATAGCAAATTCTTGTAATAGCTTATAGATGAAAACAAGTAGAATAAAAGCCAAATTAGTTTAATCTGCTATTGGGTCTATGTAATTTGCTCAGGAGTAGCACGTTTGGCGAGCAGACAGATGTTTGCCCCTTGGTTACTCCCTACTCTCTTGTCCACAATTTCTAGGCTTTTTCTTGGGGCAGCTGGCACAACATGTGATTGTACCATGAGCCCACTGGGTAACAATAGCTTCCATAGATGCTGGAGGCAAGAGAAAATTGCCTGGAAATTTCTTGATAGATAGCACAGGAACAATAGTGACTTGGTGATTCATGTCTTCAAACACAGTGAAACGCAGAAAACCAGCACAGGACTTCATGAAATGTTGAGAATTCCTGCTTAAGAAACAGTTTAAAAAACCAGCAAGATTGCCTGATAATCATCTCGATACATCAGGGGGAACAGAACTCCATGTCCATAAAGTAAATTAGTCTGAGATAAGACAGACAAAGTATTAATGAAGGCTGCATTTCAAATGCTTCATCCAGTCCCTGACATCTCGCTGTTTATCTGACTCATCTAAATCTTCACAGGGATCCTTTTTCTCTCCTTTTCCTTTATAATTACCCACTCCATCTTTTCCCCTCCTACTTCTCAGCCCAGCCAGCTCCTTCCCTGTGGACACCTCATAGACTCTTGCCTGCAGGTGTCTGGCAAAGGTCTGCTCCCCTTTGTGCTGTGACACCACAGTCCTTTCCCTGCCTCACTTCTTCTGCATGCTGTTTTCAGTCTTGTGCTTGGCCAGGTCAGAAAGCATGTCAGTTCCATCATCCCTCCTGAAAATCTGAGGTCATCTTACAGTATTTCAGAACAGGCATGATACCTTTTTTTCTTTCTTTTATAAACAATCAGCTGACTGTCTAATGCTGCTTGGGAGGGAATAAGAAGGAAGTGAGTAGGTAGAAGTTTTCTTCAAAGCAATATGACTATTTAATGAAGGAAATCCAGGCTCATGTAGGACCAGTGACTGGGATGACAATGTGTCCGATCGTTTGTTCATTCATTCCTATGATATGCACATCTGCTGGCCACACTTTGGTCCTTTCAGTACAGAAGTATCCCTAGTCACTGTGGTCCACTTCTTCACCTTACCATTGTTAAACTAAAAAGGAACTGTAAGACACTTTTTCTTGGTGAGGGAACAAAGTCAGATGAATTAGTATCAGACGAGAAGAACAAAGAGGGGATCATGGTTCCATAATTAGAAAAATTACCTGGAAGAGTGGTAAACTCCTTTGTTTTTCCTGAACTAAATGACCATGTGTTGCTTTTGGGAGCATTTGGCCCATCACCATGTGTCGGGATACCTGGGGGAATTTTATATTAGATGACCTGCACTTTGGGCAGCTGAACTGTGAAGAGCAGAAATAGAGAACTACAGAACATTTCCATAGCAGACAACAGCCTTTTATGGGAACTGGGGTCTTTTAAGCTACCGAAAGCATTACTCTGCCTTGCTTTCACATTTTGCAGTCTCTGATGCCAGATGCAAAGAGACCTGCAATGCATACATGTCCCAAGAGGGAGCATATTACTGTTCATGCAATATCCTAAATATTTGCTCCTATTATCAATAAGATCAGATCCTCCCAGGGATGCATAGAGGCACCAACAGTTTCATATATTGCTTGAAGAGAGAAGGAGAAAGAATGAAGGAGAAACCTCACAGCAAGGTGATAAATTTTTGCAAATTACATTCAGCTAAAAAAACATTACTCTCTAAGAAGCTGTTGAAAGACAGAAACCAACTGGGAAACTGGGCAATGCTGTGGCAGATTAAATGTAACTCAGACTGAGGTAAGGTAAGCTTGTTATCTATACTGATGAGCCAGACTCATGGGATCATTTGACGCCAGTGACTTGGAAGATACCACCACAAATTGTGCAGTAAAAAGGCTTGCCTGAGGCAGAGCAGCGGGTACAAGGACAGAGTGGAGGGACCTTTATAAAACAGTAACACTGAAAAGAATTCCTCCTAGTTTACACTATGTGGTAAACAGTCCCATCATGTGGAGTGAAACTGAGCCTTGGTTCCTTCCTGGCAAAAAAGTAGTCCTCTGGGCAGCAGAACTATCAAGACCTGGTTGTCTAGTATTTTTTGTTCTCCTTCCCACACCCGCCCCGCACCCCCCACCACCGCCCCACCACCACCCCCTGAGTCTTTGATTAGGAAGAATGAGTATGCACTGTGTCCTTTCCTTCGGGGAAGACACAGAAGAGATCTTCCTCTACCCCGCTGCCGGTTTTCATGGAAGATACTAAAGAATCCCTTTGGGATGTCTAACACTCAGTTACGTGTTGTTAAAAGGTAGTCAACAGATTCAAATACTATTGAAAGGACAACACAGGTTGGTAGGCTCCTGCTCAAATGGCCCTGCACACAGGCTCGCTTTCTGAAAATCAGCAAGCTGGAAAAGGTGGAAGGAGACAGCCTGGAAGCAAAGGTGGGAAGGATACAGCAGGAATGGCACAGAGCACTAGTGGCCCCAGGTTAAGCATAAGACATGGAGTATTTCCAAGCAGAACAGACAAGTAGCTAGCGGAAACTTAAGAAAGAATAAAGATTTTCTGATGTATGTTTCCCTAATCTAGGAGCAGCAACTCAGCACCTGAACAGTGACAGAGACCTTGTTTTCCTATACAGTGCCATGGGAGAAGCTTTCCAACTTCCTCCCATATGGGAGCCTGCCTGCATGGAAAAGATTTGGGACCAATGTGCACCTGGTGTCTAACTGAAGGAAAGCAAGAAATGTCCACCAACATTTACATTACAATGGTAGCATTAATCATGCGAGCTACAATTTGCAAATCTTTTCATTGGAGACTGTATATCCCCATTGTGCGTCTCATGGCTCCTTGAGCTCTCCCGGTGGAGGTATCCTCTGCCTTTCAGGGTGAGAGACACACCGAGTGGGAGGCTGTGGCTCCCAAAGCACTCCCTGATCTGCAGCCCTGGCCAGGAACCTCACAGCTGACAACAGATCAGCAGTTTAGTGCCCTGCTAAAGCAAAATGTCACTAACTAAAACAAAAATGTTTTGAAGAAGAACGTAAGTTGAAGACATTAAAAACCTGGTGTGAATAACATTTACAAGGTATATTATTCTCTGCACTGAGAAGTCCCTTTTCTCTCCTGTTTTGTTAATGTCTTTAGCTTTGACCAACTGCACATGCACTCCCGCTTTTCCACCCCTCTTCTTGTAGGGCTAAACTTGCTGCTTTCCCTCACTTGCCAGTTCATAACCTGATGAGACATGCTTGCAGTTTCTTTAGGGACAGATCTTTACACCATATGATTTTGCCAATTGCTTTCAACCTGGGAGCTGTTGCGTATGTCTTTGTTTGTTCTCTCTCCAGCCCCAATAGAAGCTTAATCAATAATCTCCTGCCCTGCTCTTGTCACGACCTAAAGCCATTGCATCAATAGATTCATATGGCTATTACAGGTCAGCTCCATTTCCACCACAGTGTTCTCTGCCACATTGCTCACTGTGATGAGCTGCCACTGTAACAGCAGAGCCATTACTGTTTATGACAGGAGGCACAGGAATAGAAACTGCTATTGATATCTTTCTTCCTCTGCTGCAAAACACAGAGGAGTTGTCTCCAATCAGCAGAATGATGCTGCTGGCACCCCAGGTCTTCTGCCAAACTCAGGAGTCATGTTAACTGCTTGGAGCTCATACTCCAGGTCCTGCTCTCCTGCACTTGTTCCTCAGGTGGCTGTTTTCATTTCTTTTGGTCAGAGGCCAGTGGGCAAAGTCCTGCCCTACAGCAGGCAAAAGAAAACTATCAACTCACTTTAGCACTTCTCTAAATGAATTTTTATTATATTCAGACCTCTAAGAATTGTATTAGATGTGAATATACAAAATAAAATTTAACAAGAGGGAAGCAGTGACAAAGAGCTGCAAATAGTGCTTTGAGCAGCCTGGTAGTTTAACCAAACTAGATCACTAGCTTCTGGTAAAGCAAATTAATGGGTTTATATTTTACTGTTGACAGCAATTACACTAAAACTTACGGTGATAGTAGCATCCACTTCCTGAATGATTATCATAACTGAACTTGCTTGTATTACAAGCCTTATTTACCTAAAGACAACACACAACAAGCACAAGCAATGTCCTTGCATTTTGAGAACTGTTACTCAGGTGATCAAATCTTATGATGATGAGAGCTACGTAAGTACTGTCACATGCATAAAGCAGGTTACAGCATTCTACTTGTGCAATTAGTCCAGGCATATGTAGCAGCAAAGGCTGCTGTAAATCCCCTCCAAATAGAAAAAGATGCCGAGGCTGGCATTTTCAGAGTGAGAATGAATTTATTTTTATCATCTCCCAGGACATGCACGCTGATATCTCCACGAAAACAGGATTGCCATCTTTGTTTCAGTACATACCATTGTTCCCAGCACACAAATACTGTCTTTCTGCATGATGCTCCCACCAAGATGCAGTCAGACTGCTTCTAATCCTTGGAACACTGGCTGAAACAAGAGGAGGAGGTATTGTAATGCTCAGTGGGAAAATTTGGGTGCATTATCTACAGGATAGTTAGAGTTCTATTCCTTTTTTTTCTCTCTACATTGTTTCCTCTACCAGGTTTTATGGAAGCTTACCCATACGACTTACCAAGACGACAAAATCCTCGTAAGTCCCAAAGATGGCCTTAGGCTATTCATATCTACTCTCCCTGCTCTTTAAGCTGTCCAGACACAGCATAGCCTGATCTGGGGACCATGTAGCTGCAGTAGGGCAATACAATGGCTGAGCTAATAAGCCCTGGGTAGATCAGGATGGATTAACTTGAGCACAGGGCAGTGCTTTGAGACTTCAGCCAGCTGAACAAGGCTGAGAAGAGATGGCCCAAATACAAAGCCAAGACCAGGAGTGCCAGCCACAGCTATCTCCAGCAAGGACTGACTGCTTGTGCTGCTTTGCTGCTCCACTCAAGTGTCTCAGTATTTACAATTCTTGTTGATTTTAGAAAGAGAGGGCATGTATCATAAGGCTAAAAAGTAAATCGAAGTGCTGACATTGAGTTTGTACCTACAGGGACAAGAATGATTACATCTTTGGTGAAGCCTCTCTGTTGTACGTGCTCACATATGCAAGCTAGTTGCAGCCTAAACGAGGACTGCAACAACCATGGCTGTATTGGTGATGGGAGCATGTGGTGGTGTTGGCCAGTGATAAAGCATTTTCAGTCCCTCCAGCAAATTTGTTTCTTTGCACATGTGTACAGACACACACCTGCACGCACCCCCAAGCATACCCATCAAGCCAGTAAGGCATGGAGCCACTGCCCAGCTTTTTCTTGGCAAGCCTCTGAACATTGTGTTAGCCAAGAAAAATTTCACATTTACAGGAAAACCCACTGCTGTTCTCACCCTGTTACACAGTAAATGAAAGCATTGCACAACAAATGTTGACATGGTAACTCTCAGAGAATTTCACAGACAAAACAAAAATGTATTCACAGATGCTAACAAAATAACCTGGGATTTCACATGTACTTATTAGTAAGTTATTCCCTAGCAAACTAAAACAAGGATATGAGATAATCATCATAAATCATCTGATACTGTCAAGTATTGTACTGTGCAGGTTTAACTTAAGAGAGCTTGAAGTAACATATAGAGTATTGCTTGAAGTTTCAGCCAATACTGAAAAAATATCTTAGTTTCTTAAAATTTCCCAGCCCCATTTAGAGATACCTGATGACTGAAACAGTGCTTTCAAGTTTCATTTATACTTCAAAAACTGGAACGTTTCTCTGGCCCTGAACAGTGACCCTTTGGACTGTTGCCTGTCCCTAGTGCATGCTAGAGAGTTTCAAAACAGATACAGGCATGTGAATGAAGTAAATCAAGTCTAGAATTCCTGGGAAAGAGCAAATAACCAGTGCCTGTAACAGTAAATAAAACCGGACAGTCCTCATTTCACAGTCCCAGAGACAAAGGGGTATAGGTCAGTTCACATCCAGCCAGTTAATCCACCACCACAGAATCTGTTGTCTTACTGGAAACAGTCCTTGGCCCATGTAAGTGGTTGAATTGGGCCCAAATGCTGTTTTGGGGAGGACCAGCTAGCACAGACCAAAAACACATTAAATAATTCACCAGGAAGGATGATAATTTACCCTTTCCTGAATTCCATGACATGGTCTTATTTTGCTTATGTAGCACAGACCCAACCAGGCTGCTCTGCAGGGGACAGAAATGGCTGCAGTCTTATGGTGACCCTGCTCTGCTGCTTCTGGGGACATGGGACCAAAAACGCTCCACTTGCAAAATATCCTGAACTTACATGAGCAATGAAATCTGAAGCACAACTGCTTTATAAAGTAATAATAATTCCAGAAAATTAGCCCACCGCTAAAGTCCAACAGTAAAGTGCTATTTATTTCCTAGATCTTTTTTTTTTTTTTTTTTTACTTATGTGATCACTGTTAATAACAGTAGCTCTCAAAATGGTCTCAGCAGAGAAGTACTTACTTGCCAGACTCAGGTCTACCTTTCAAACCTCTGAAAATGAACTCACCAAGTCATTACATGTAGTACAAAGCATTGTAACCAGCAGTCACAGAACTTTCGTGAGTCCAGGGACTGACCGTCAAATTTAGCTTTGAAAATGTGAGGCCTAAATCAAGGCATTTGAAAGTTACACCTAACACATTTCCCAGTGGCAGCAGGTGTCATACCTGCAGGGATGTTTCCTTCCAACCCTCACTGAAGACTTGACCTTTTCAATAGCCCATTTCATGTCAATGCCACAATTACAGGGAGCAGGACACAGAAAGAGGGGTTACTGGTCATCTAGACATTTTCAGTCAAATACAGACTATGTGGCTTCATTCTTTTCTATTCTGCAACTTCGATAAGGACAAGATGTCTCCAGTGCTGTCACTATCAAGAGAAAACCTTAAAAAGAAGTAGGAAAAATCCTTAGTCCCAAAAAGTGATAAAAGGCCAGTTCTCTTCTGCCCCCTGAAATCTAAAGCACGGTTGTTGAATCTGGCAGCCTGAGGGGTGTGTGTCATGGTTCGATGTCCCTGCTCCCATTGCAGTCCTTGGATACATTATTTTTGCATAGGTATTTTTCCTGGTGCATGGCCCTGGTGAACCAAGACAAACATTTTTCTGTAATGCTATCTAGCACTACCCGGACCACGTTCAGGTTTGAAATTACATCACCCTGTCTGTTGGTTCACTTTCAATGGGTTATTTTAGAATGGCAGTTTCAGGGCTTCTGGCCATTTTTAGCTTATGTGGTAGTAATCTCAGGAAATAGAAACACCAAACATATTCCCACATATTCTTATCCACAGTCTTTAGCTGTACTCATACAGATACATTGGGATCCAATGTGCCTTGTCCAAAATTACAAGTACCCCTTGAGCTCCCCTGCAAGACAGCAGAAGTTGGTAGGCAGTGATCATCACAGCTTCTGGGGGAGCATCGATGGGCTTCAGTGCGGTCAGGGCCCTCCTCAGTCCTGCACCCCATGGAGCGACTGGCAGCATAATCAGCAACTCATTTCTGGAGAGAGACTGTGGCAATGACACCCATGCCACCTGCTTACTGTCACCTGCATTACCCTGATTACATGTGCATCATAGACATTAATTTTGAACATTAGGGGGGAAAAAAACAACACCAAGTGTTTTCAACCACTTATGGTTTATTCTGCTATAAGTTTCTGTTGTCTCTAGCCAAGCTGATTTCCAGGAACAGATGTAATTTCTGCTTTGCTGTTAATTGCATCTTCTCTCCAGACTAGCTACGGATGGGCTGCTTTGCACTGCTGTGTCAGAAAACTTCCCGAGAAACAAGCAAAGAGCCAGTGACCTGAGGAAACAGCAGATAATCAGCTTTATTTTCTCCCTGAGTGGATTTTAACACATGGGTCACATTGACCGTGGCCTGAAGTCTCTGAGACAGCATTTCACAAGACCTACTTGTTCATCAGCAGCATGAAATTCCCAGTTGGTGCCCAGTTTCCTGGAACCACTTGTGTGTGATAGCTTCTGTACTTATTTGTCTGAAAAGTAAGATATCACCACGGGAAAACTAAGGCTTTCCTATCAGCCTCTCTATTTACACTATGCTTGCAGAAGGATCTAATAAAAGCAGAAGACTGGTTTTTATTATTTCAGCAAGATCTCAGCAGCAGAGAGCAGTAGAGGGAGAAAGACTTTGATAACTGGGTTTTATGACCAATAAAGAAAATATTGTTAGAAGTTTGTACTTGCTGACATGTTTATGACTTCCAGGTAAATATGCACTGTTTTACCTCCCTGTCAGGGTGCCACAGAGCCTGGGGCTCCCTGGGGACCCCCATGGTGGCAGGCAGCACCCGGCAGCCTGAACCTGTCCCACCCCACACCAGGGAGCTGAGCAGCCCCAGCCCTGGGCGCCTCCCTGAGGAATGGGACAGGCCGAGGCCAGGACGCTGGCACATGGACGGGGTCCCAATCAGCAGGGTCCATGGCCAGGCAGGGCAGGGCCTGATGGCCTTGGCGGGCTGAAATGGGGTCCTGGGCCATGGGCAGGGTGGGCTGGGCTGTAAGTGTGGCTGGTGCCCTCAGGCCCTGATGCTTGAGATACCTTATATGCTTATAAATGATTTCTTGTCCCCTAAGGATGCTGCTGCAAATTATGGAAATAACAACTTCCAAAAACAAAATGGGAATTTTAGCATATCTCTCTGCAGTAATTTGTTGTTTTCATTTAAGCTCATTTGCCCCAGGCTGAAGATCCCTTGACCCTCAATTTAGGATGTAAGGGGGCTCTAGGGAGGGATAATGGGGGGAGGCGGGGGAGCAACCAGGCTTCAACTAAAAAGCAGCAGGCTAAAATCGAGTCTCTTCTGCTCTGGGTTTGGTTATTTCAGGTCCTGGAACTACTGAGACCCAAACCCCACTGGGTAATGAGCAGGGCACGACGCACTGAAATCATCCTGTCCTCGTTTTGCCGGTGGCTGTCTGTCTCATACAGACATGCTCGTTTCTTCCACCCACATGTGAATAATGCTGACTGGTTTCTGGCTCACAGAGTGTGCGATGGGAAGGGAGCACAGGCACCTCGTGTGGGGCCCAGCGCTGCTTTGGGAGCCAGTCTCTAACCCTGAGTGATCACAGCATTGAGCCCCTCAGCAGCTTCGGTCCTTCATGGATAGAGCTAGTTATTCTTGAAAAGTGGCAATTAAGTGGCACTGATCTGGAAGACAAATAATGCAGTACTGGAAACTGTATATTAGGAGCATATATACATATTTATATATATTTATATCTAATATATATATTCATTTTTTTTTAATAGAAGAGGTAGGATTAATTTCATCCAGTTTTAGACATCTATAGCATAAATACTTGTATTTCCTAGTCACCCCCAGCTCCCTTCACCGTCAACAGAGGAAGACAGGCACCTCTAGGGCATGACTCATTCAGCCTGTTTTTAGATGTCTACCTAGAAAGACAGAAATCCTGCCCTCTGAGGGACTGCTTCTCTCCTCAACTGACTAATTATCTTGGATGCAGACACACCTGTAGGGGCTTCTCACTCCCAGTAATCAAGGGAGGAAGATCAGCTTAACCCAAACCCTTCCCCATGGGAAACCTTCACACCTACCCACACACAGACACACAGAGCCTTGGGAGCTGGTTGAAAGACCCTTTATAGTAAATTCAACACCTCTGAGCAGGGGACTTATTAAATCTACTTAAGTTTTAACTTAAAACAATGTTATTTGCAGCATCTTAATCCCATAACTTTCCACCAGCACAGCTGAGTCAGTTCTGTTACAGATACAGCTGAAGCCTCCCTTTTGTGAAACTAGCCCAAGCCTACTGCCCAGGGATCTCTGGGTGAGAAGAAACATGATGGACTTCTTCCTCTAAATATGTGAATTGAATATGCTGAGCTGGAGCTATCACATATGTCACAAATAATGCTGCTGCTGGAGGTACATCCCTGCACTCCCTGGAGTGCAAGCCGAGGAGGGCTCTGCAGGAACCCAGTGGGGAAAAAGACCAAGGTTGCCTCTGGTTTATCACTCATTGGGGAAGCGGCACTAGCAAAAGATCTAGAACGCATATTCTACTGTGATCACTGCACCTAGCAAGTTTGCATTAACTAGTCACAACCATATTTTGCACCAAATTCTTAAACTAAGAGAGGTTTTCCTTTCACATAGCAGCTGAAATAAAGACATCAGGACTCAAACATTTAATAAAAGATGTTTTCTGTCATAGCTGTAACAGGAAACAGTGATTACTATAACTAAGCAGTGGCTCGTATCTGCCTTATCTTCAAATCCTTGAACCAAACTCTGGATTACTCTTTCTGAGGTTGCATAAGGATAAACTTTATAACAGCCATTATGTAGTCAATTCTCGTCTATATTTGGTCAAAGTTTGCATTCTACATTACAATTGTGATAAGTATTTATACAGAAGCCCACAACAGCAGCTGCTAATTTTCCAGCCACTGAATTGCACCTTAGCTGTCTCACTGTGGTAAGTGTATTCTACATACACTTCACGTGCTCTTGTACAAGTGAAAAATTAGATATGCTGGGATGTTGTATGGAACCTTGCGTCAGTGGGAAGGCTCATTATATTCATTTTGGATAATGCCTTCTCTCTGACATTAAGAACAAATATATGGGATTTTTCTGAGCAGTAGAGAAGCTGCATTACTGAGAAAGCTGTCCTTCAAGAATCGGTAAGGTCTCTGTGACCCTTGTTACCCTGACAGATTCAGTTCAGGTTTACTTCATCTTCCCCAATTATAACTTATGACTCAAGGCAATGATCAGATAACATTACTTGGAGCTTACAATGGCAAAGGAGGGATGGCATTTCCTGCCGTCAGTGAACAAGAAAACTCTATCATTACCAAATATATGTTATCACAGTAGCAGAGAGAGCTCATCCAAGAAAAAGACAGATGTTGCAGGAAGTATTAAAGAGCTGCAGCCTCTGATATGAGGATTGAGGACCCCTGTGACAGAGCACAGCAGCAAACTCAAAGTCCTTGTGAATGCAGTCTTGATCCTACTGAAGCCAACAGCAAAACTCCCGCTAAATTTAGCAAGCTGCAGTTTTCCTCTGGATTCAGTTGATGTCTGAATCACTATTTTATTAGTGAGTGGCAGAAGATGTCTCCATCCTGTGCCATAACGATCAACTGTAAAACAGAAACTATGGGAGTTATCCCCATCAGTCAGAGAGAACAACAGAAGTCTTAATGCAAATGCTTGCACATCGCACAACCACTCTGAGACCAGAGGTGCTGGAGAAATGGGGACAGCCAAGGAGCATTCAGCTGTCTTCTGTTTATCGGGAAATAACTTCACCTGGCAATTTATTATGGTGAGAAGTGTCAGGGGAAAAAATTCTTCCTATCAGGATCACTGCTAGACAGTCACACTGGAATCAGAGTCCTGTAATGAAAAGCTAGTCTTAAGGTTACAGGGTCAGGAGCAAGAAATCTTCATTGTTTTTTGAGGCTGCAGAAGGCATATACCACCATTCTGAGTGATTGTTCTTCCATAGAATACAACCAGCAAGAAGAAATAAGGGCACTAAAAACCAATCTGGGGATAATCAGATTTGCAACTTTCTCCCAGACTATCAGCAGCATATTAGTATATATTGTCAGTTGGAGGAAAGAGCCATAAAACTACAAAGGCAAACCTATCTCAGTTTTTTATAATAGTTTTTACCACACTTTCTTCCACACATAATGCTTTATTGTATTTGGCAGCATGATTAATTGCTTCTTTACCCTGAGCTCTATCCAGTTGGGACTAGCTGATGATTTAGGGAACTTGGCAACATCCCAAATACAGGGGTCTGATATCCCCTTGGAAGGAAAATAACCATTTCACATCCAGGCTGTTCCCAGGTGACTCTGCCCAGCCCTGGCAAGGTGTGACATATATAGGGCAGGTTATTCACCAATGGACGCTTCTCATGCTTTTGTCCCTGACTTCCATTTTTCTGCTGACTGCTGATGAAAAAAAAGTGACTTTCTGCTTTCCTGTTCTTGGAAGGTAAGTTTGTAATCCTCTATTTTGTAAAATTCTGACTGTTGAAGGGGAAATTTTGAAGTGGTGGTAATTTGTGACTGAGGAATGGTCTAGCATGGAGGGCAAGAAGGCCCATCTACAAGAAGGGGTTAAACTGGCTAGAAGCAGACATGCCAGAGAAAGAGGCTTCTTGCAAGGAGTGAAGTTTCCCTTGATGGTGAGATAAGAAACAGCTTCTACATTATCTTGTAGCCATTCTGGAATGGGATGTTTCAGGGCCTCGAGCTCAAGGGCCAACTTTGGGCAGCAGAGCTGGGCTGGGAGATGGACCCATGGCCAGGCTGAGGTGCCTCATGCATCTGCTCTCAGCATTGGTGCTGGTGAAAGTGCATGTAAGGAATCTATTTGTGACACATTTTTGCAGACTCCATGTAGAACTGGGTATTGTGGTAGGACTACATTGTTTATTAAACTTTTATTTTATATTTAAGCACAAACGTGTGTTTAATTCACCTCAGAAGGTACCATCAAAATTCCCAAACAGTATCTAAGGCTCAAACCCAGCAAACCAACCCATAAAGCAACCACTTCCTCCCTTCAGTTACTCTGATTAAAAATCACATGGTTTTGACAACTTTACTCAATCATTGTGTATTTGTGGTTTCCAGTATTTTGTATTGCTCCCTGAATTTGCACCGTGGGTGCCTGTACAGGGTAACGTCTTTCATGACCCCATTAGGTGTCAGAGGGAACGGGCAGTGATACTGAAGTGCCTGGTCTTCCTGCCTGGATGACACAGCAGGTACTCAGCCAATGAGACAACCAGAGTGCACAGCAGTCACAAGCACAGGGGCAAAGCAACAAATGGCTAAGGAAAGGAAGAGTCTCACTGAGCACTAGGTGAGACCAGAGGCAATGCTCCTCTTTTGCCCTTTCCATCCGCTCCCCTCCCTCCCCCTGCATATTCACAGAGCTATGAGCGGTGAGAGCGTTCCTATGCCACACACCCATTTTCAGACCAAAAAAAGCCCACTGCCACCCTTCTCCCAAAAATCTGTCGTGCCCTTTGTTTTTTTTTTTCTTTTTTTCTTTTAATCCTTGTTTTTGATCTACTTGTCCTTTTATAACCATCCAGGTTTTCCCCAGGATGGCTCAACCTGCGTATGGTGGGATGATCATGGTGGCTGCCAGGAGAGCTGACATGTTATGCCAGGCAGCTCCCCTGCTCCAGCACCTTCAGTTTGATGCCAGCACACTTCATGGCTGCCAGTGTGCAATGGCTGACTGTCCTTCTCCTCCCTGTTGACTCCATTTGGATGCAGTGAAGGTAGCTGTCTTCTCTGGGGCACTGGTAAGGCATCAGGCAGAAGCACTGGGTCTGTGTCTCTGGGAATGAACATGTTGGAATTTTAGCTGCAAATGTCATGACTAAAAACATATTGTACAGTTTGACAACATTTCAAGGTCCAACAGGGAAAAAAAACACTATTGGAGGTTCGTGATATATTAGTTACAAAAAGCCTATAGTGCATATACTAAATGGTAGGGCATTTACAATAGAGGCAAAAGCAGCTTTAAGTATCAGTTTTTGCAGCAATGGCCCATACAGAAGCAGAAATTAAGTACCTAACTATTTTTATCCAGTGGCTTTCCCTGACCTTTCTTGCAACAAAAAGATATTAAGTTGACTTTCTGTTCCCAATTATCCTTGCACACAATGTTGCTGTGAAATGGAGTCTTAAGGTCCATACTGTGTCAGCTCCTATTTCATTAGAGCTCCCTTTATGAATGCTAAGCTACCTGCTGCTGGCCTGTGGTAAAGCTCAGTCCTGCTGGTTATTTCATTACCCATTTCTGATCTAATCAGATTCTGACTCTTTATATTCTTTCCCAGAAATTCCCTGGGCAGGAAACTAAGTTTCTGCCTTCTCTTTCTTAAAACATATGAAAAATGTGTGTTTTCCTCTGTTTAGCTGCTTTCACATGGTACTGCAGTATCTTCTGCCTCTGTGTTGATACCAGCTACTCTTTCTCAGGAAAACCGAAACTTCGATTTCCTAAACGTTTGTGCATACTCATGAGAAAGATTACTTTTGTGGAGGTGGTGAGAAGGAAAGTCCAATTCAAACCCCTTGAACACCGCAATAAAAACTTATTTGATGCATTTTTCTCCTCTGTCTCTCACTTTTCTTCACTGAACAAGGCTTCTCTGTAGGCTTTTGAGATAATAACATTGAAGTGCTGGCACAGTATCCAGCTGTAAACCATTTACACAGTGGGAGCAGATCTAGGCTTCTTATGGGCTCTGGAATAAATAGGCATAATATCATTTTAAAATTATAACCGTCTTCCCAAGAGCCCAAGTTGCTCAGAGGCTCCACCACAACACGTCCCTTGAGGGGCACACCTGGTTGTGCCCTCTGGTTTGGCCCCACAACAAATAACATCTCATGTGGTAGTTTTACAGCCACCTAATTAAAATCCTGCGCTGCAGAAATCTTTCATCTTCAAAATAGGGTTTTAGGATTGCTACACACTGCAGCTGCTTTATTTATCATAAGTAGACAATGTGTGATAAGGGTCATAGTTGTCTCTGGAAGCAAGTGAAGGAATGAGCATGGCTGCCACTCAGCCTTTTCCTGGCAAGCACTTGATGTGCACGGAGCCAGCCAGCACCTCAGACATTTACAGGAAAACCCACTGCTCTTATCATAAAGTTACACAGTAAATAGCCGAATTGCACAACAGTGTTTGTGAAATAATCCTCTTAGGGATTTCACCAGCTTAGCTAGTTTATTAAAACTCTTAATAAACACAGTTTTCACATATGGGTATTTGCAAATGTAACCATTAAAATCCCATTAAGCCTGATGGCCCCAGTCTTGCTTTTTAAGCAGTATCATAATTGAATTTCATAGTTTAATTACATGCTATATAGGGTGTGGCCCAAATTACCTCCTGAAAAACAAACTAGTGGTTAGTAACCTCACAGGGAATGGACAACATTGCTGTCCACATTCTTGTGATTAAATCACATTTTTGTGATTAAAGGTTCAAATGTTAATTTTCCTCAAAAGTTCCCTTAATCTACAAGTTCATTTTGTGCCTTACTAATGGGATGAGGCAACGCTACACCACTTGTGGGTAAAGAGAAAAGACATGTATCTAGGTGTAACACTTGGTAGCAGGGGCGTGGGGCTGACCACACTCCCACATTCCTCTTACTGTAAATTGCTCAGATGGACCACAATGGCTGTAAATCCCATTCTTGGAGCAGTGAAAGAGTCAGCACATTTTATTATTAGATCAAAAGGGCAGGATAAATCCCACCATTCAGAAGACATACCTGGACATTCCTCCCAGTCATAGCAGGTGTCATAGCCACAGGGCACTCTCTTCAAGCTGTTTGCAGAGAGCTTTGCCCTTTCGATAGCCCAGTCTAGGTTGGAATCACCATGACAAGGGCCAGCATGCATGAAATAAAATGACTGCTCTCCGAGGCACATTTCAGCTGAGTACTGACAGCTGGGCTTGGTCACATTCTGCTCAGAAACAGCATGTAGCACACAGATGTCTTCTGAGTAGTGGCTGCCCCAGGGAAAAAAGAAAAATTATTTTAGCAGGCTGTGCAACAAGTCCACGCTTCTAGATGCTCCACCAGTATTAGATGAAACACAGCAAAGCCATGGGCACATAGGATATCCCTCTAAAGACCTAAGGCTGTCCCAGCTACTGCAGGAACTGGACCCGATACAGCATAGTGCTGTGAGATAAAGCAGCTTTGGTCCAGTCCAACTGATGGGACGTGAAGGACATATGCCTCCACAAGAAAACAGGAGGTGCTGTTACCTCCACAATGTGGGTGTAATTTCCACAGGGCCTGGGGTGTCTTATCTGATGCAACGCAGCCCTGCAGCTGTGTGTGCATGTCCGCCTCTGAGGCACAGTTAGTTTGGGACTAATGGCAGGCAAACTCAGCCATGCTGCTTGTAGTTTCTTTCTGGTTTGCTCTTGGTTCCTGAGTGGACTCATTCTCAGCAAGTGCAGGCATTTCCAAGAAGCATTATCTTGTGGAGTTTAGTAATTTCCCAAAGAAAGCAAGCAATACGGCTCACATTGTTTAGGCTCCTGAGTTAAGATCATAGCTTTAGTCAACAAAACCTCTCTAGTTTTCAAAGGATTTTGCCTATGCACTTTTGACAAGCTCTCTCTCTCTCTACCCAAGGTCTCTTGAGAGAGAAGATACCTAGTTATTTGAGGGTTGACATGAATGAGATGAAAGTCATGCCAAGGGACTTGCCTGTGGTTACACAGGAGCCCTGTGGTGGAATGTGTATGGATCTCAGCCCTATAACTGCACAGTTTATGCTCAATCTGTGCTCATCTTTCCTAATCCCAGCCCCACATCACACCTCCACCTTGGCCAGTCATTTATTAAAAGTCCTTTAGGATGACCCTCTATTCACTTGAAGGCTCAATGGTCAGAGCAGGTCATGTTGCGTAAAAACACAGTAAATGCAAGTCTTAGGTGTTTCTAGATGCTCTGGAGACTGAAACATACAGTGTGCTTTGCTGTGTTAATCTTAAAAAAGTGAATCTCAAACACAGGGAACATGATTTATTATAGTAAGGTGATGACAGGGAAGATACAGAAATTGGAAGAATGAAGACAAGAAAAGGGAGAATTGGAATCTCCAATAGCAGATGGTAATGTAGATTAGAAGGATGAGCTATGGTGTGCTGTTTTGTTAATGGCATTGTTCATTCATTTCATAGGCTATAAGTGGGGCTGTAATGTGGATAGGGAGGCATAGCTGGCTAATATCTGAATACAGAGTAACCCTGAACTGCTGTTGTCTTTTGTTACTCTTCCTGGTTTGTGTCACAATGGACTCTTGATCTATCAGTGGAGAAACTCTGGCTTTTCTTTTTCTAATTAAAGAACTTACACACAATCTTCTTCTGGAGACATACAAACACACCGAGATCCAACCTGCTTTTGTCCTGGATTGCAAACACCTCTATTCGTAGTTTGCACATCTGAAATGAAAGAGTGAAAGTGATGGTAACTGCCAACAAAGTGAACGGAAATACCTTAGACTTATGCTGTAAAACCTAAAATGCATTTGTTTCAGTTTATCCCATATTTCTCTCTTCAAAAGCTGAAGTGCTTGGGATTCCACAAGTATGCACCAGTCTTTGCAAAAATCACTGGAAAATCCTATACAAGAATAGAAGCTGAAGTTTCAATAGAAGGCATTCTCCTACTTTGCTTTCACAATGCCTTGCTAATACAGCTGGGGTTCGTTTTGATTTGTTCTTAAGAAAACAGTTTAAGTATCTCAATTTCATAGTTAAAATATTTATTATATTGCACCCAATACTTCTAAATTTAATGCAGAATTTTGGGGCTGAAATTATATGGCACTGTGGTAGGCACAAAGTAAAATCCAAACTAATGAACAGTTGCTCTATGTCTTAAACCCAGTCATCTGCCTTCTAGTTCTAGATAGCTAAAATAAACTGTGATGTTAATACCAGCAGTAAAGAAGCAGTAAAGTATCTGCAGGCATACCAACCTTTTTCACATGTAATAGATCTCAAAATAGGAGGTATCCAAGACAGATCTTTCCCGCAGGTATACTGTGTTTGCCCAGTGACTATAAGCCCAGCTTGACAGCTCAGCTTCACGGTTTCACCAATGTTGTACTGTTGCTTAAATGGGGAAATTGTGACACTGTCAGATGTTGGTGGCCTGAGGCATGCTGAGGCTGTAATAAACAGGAAAAAAGTATAATTCTTGTTGGTTTTATGGTGTGTGGATATTTACGTCAAGTCATAATGCTTCTTCTGAAGAGCCATAAAGACACTCAGTAACACTGAACATTCAACTGACATTCAAAACAAATAAATACTTAACATAATTAAGTCTGGAAATTTTTGGTGCACTGTCAGAGACTTTACAAATATTTTTCAATCAATAACTAAATAATTACAATGCCCTTCTTATGTATGCTAATACGAGTAATTTACTTTTACAGTTTAAAAGAATAAGAAAGGCATTAACAGCAAATTTTAATTTTTCTTTTGTAAATGAAGCTATTAACAAAACAAAATTCATGACAATAGAAAGCTTTTAAGTATATTTAGGTAAGTTTTTTGATAACATGAATTTTTTACAATTTTTTTTTGATGAAATGAAAAATTTTGAGTTAATGAAATCATGCTGGGTTCTAGAAAACTCCTAGAATCTCTCCTGTTTGCAAACCCAGGTCAGTTCTGACCCTTAATTCTTAATTGGACTATAAATACTTCAAGGCATTGAATTATTGTGGAGATTTTCAAGGCAGCCTGGGGGGTGGGGGATGCTGAGAGACACATTATCCCTTTAATAAAAGAAATGGTAGACAAGTTCCTCTAACAATGCTTTCTTCATCGAAACGTTATCAACTTGAAGATACCTATGTAAGTCTGGAAAAAAAAGATGAGTCCTTCTGTTAAAGGTACTTACAACTAGTCAAGAGAAGTACCTCACAGCAACCATGTGATGGTTTTCTAAAGCACTGAATATTACAATATCCTTACAAAGCACATAATAGTAACACTTCTGAACTGAAAGAGGAACGATGTAGTGACTCATGTTTTTGCCATCTCTACTGAAATACCTTCTTAAAATGCTATCTTTTCAGGTATCATTAGAGATTCTTCTGTTAAAACCTGTATTAAAATCTATGTTATGTCTTTTTCTTCTACTTCTGTTTTGTTGCTGAGCTAAATTAGTTTTCTCTTTCTTACGTTGACATTCAACAGGTTGCTGTGTCCAGGTTTGATCTGGCAGACACCGAAGGAATTGATAGCCACTGAGGACATGACCACTCACACAGGCAATTTCAGCTTCTTCCCCCACAGCGTAATGGTTCTTTTCATTCTACAAAAAAGAAACCAGAAAGTCCCTCAAAAATCTATGGTAACAAGACTAGACACTGTCAAAAGAAACAATGATAGAACGTGATGATATGATGGAATGAATCTGTGCTTTTCCTACTCTGAAATATGAGTCATCCACTCACCTATATAAGGATATGTTTGTCCAGCTGCACTAACGGATTTCACTGTTACAAAACAAGGATTCAAGGGCCACTGATTGAAATGGATTTTACCTGACCTTTGCTTCAGTTGCCGGTGGGCTTTGGTGGACAGGAGTCGCACAGCATGCCACATGCACAGCAAGATGCTCACTAGCACTGTAGCTAGCTTGGGTATCAGGCACATGTAGTAAAGAAGATACAAAATTTCCCAGCTCTGCAACTACTACACTTCCCTTCCATATCAGTCATTTTTCATGCTCACCCTGATAAAACTGTGTTCTGGTGGGTCTGGCTTGGAGCACCCAGACTCAGGTTTGCCAACCAAGACATCCTCTTCTCTCCTGACTTCATCATCATTTATACAAGCAGCACCTCTGAAAAGTAAAAGAATGCTGTTGAGGATGTATCTTAAGCACTGGTGTCACCAAGTAACAGGGGTAGTATGTTAGGAGTTTTGAATGGGAGTGCTGCTGCTGTGCCCCATCATCCCTGCCATGGTGAAAGAACTTTATTCTGTTAAATAAAAGATGGTGTGCATAAAAAATTGCAGGTGTTGATAGGAGGGAGATTGTGAGAGCACCAAAAAAGCGATAGATAAAGGGCTACAATTTCTAGCAACACAGCTCATTAAATATATTTATAGAGTAAGAAAAAGCGGCAAAGAACAGAATATGAAGGAAGTCTCTAAGGAGTCGACATGATCTGGTTGGGTTTAAGATAATGGAGTCAAAACCTGCCTCTTGCCATCAGGCAGTGGTTACAGGAGGCAGGTGTCCATGCGCACAGAGCTCATGATGTCTAGCTAGGGTGAGTAACAAAGAACTGTGGAGCCTGTTGCTTTTGATCCTCTCCTACGCACTCCAGAATCTCCTCTGCAGTCATTACAGCAATGACAATTAAAATCCTGCTTCAGCCTTTGATTCCAGTAGAAAAAACGAATCTGCACAAAGCTTTGCTCTTGAAGATGCAAAAAACAGAGCCATTTTGCGGTTGGAGTTAGGATTTTAAGTCAAAACCATGCAAAACCAGTACATCAGACATAATCAAAGCAGGAATATAAAAAGCACGGTAGTTTCAGTGGAATTGTCTCTCAGAATGAGTTCAGACCTAAACCTGTAAGAGGTTGGGATATTAAAAAAATGGAAACTGTGAACTCCCGTGAACAGAAGTAGATGAGTTCTCCATGGCTTTGGACAAGAAAGCAAAGCACCATGAAAGATCTACAGGTATACTTTCATATGTAATACATAAGCCATTTTCTAGGAATAAACAACTAATAAATCCAAACTTGAAGTAAGATGTGAAAATTTCCAGACATTTCCTTCTCTCAGCCCCACCACAGAAGTTCAGATGGGAGAGTTGTCTGCTCTTTCTCCTTGGTAGTCACAAAGCCATTCTGGAAGGCTCCTTAACTCTGCCCCATGACTATGGAGATCTTTCATCTACCATCTTCTTACCTGTCTGTGAATACAGAGACATAACAGTCCTCCTCTTCTTCCCATTCACCTTCACAGGGTTTCCCACCGTTCATTGGAGAGGGGTTATTACACTGCCGGGTCCTTCTTCTTTTGAAGGAGGCATTGCATGAACTCCATTCAGACCAGCAACTCCAGCGGCCATCTACAGCAACTGCAAGAAAGAAAAGAAATCCCATCTTTAGGTAGATCTGTACCATACATAGTATTTCTCTTAAGGCCACATAGGGGAGCGATGGTAGTAAATTCATAATAGCTGTTTTCAGAGGATATAAATTTGTTACTGTTAAGGGAGTGTATTGTATCTAGATTGTGAAGTTTTTCAAAGAGATGAGCAGCCAAATTCCACCTGCTTCGTGAAAACCTAAGATACATCTTCCTTTCTAGTTTGGATTGCAAGTAATGTTCAAACCCAGCAGCAGCTTATTTTCTATTTCTATTGCACAGATGTCTGAGTTTTCATGGTGCTGACAACCTTTTTAGATAGCTCAGTATTTAATGAGTTATTAAATAAATCTGAGCTCTAACACCATGTCTAAACCCCAAATCTACATCCCATACAGGCTAAATGAAAACATTCCTGTATTTTCTTATCCTCTGGGGTATTGTGTCTGTGCCAGCATGAAGCATATAAAAACTTTTATTTTCATACCCTTTATTTTCTGTATGCAATACACATTCTACATTAATCTCTATCTGCGTAGTTTCAAGTGTTTATTTCTTTCAAAATATTTCTTTATCAGGGTCAAATAATGGGACCTGTAGCTGCTTAAGTGACTTTCCCTTCTGTTCCTTTGTCCCCTTTTGGTCCTGGAATATTAATATATGTAACAGTAAATATAATACTTCTATTTCCCATAGGTATGACACTAGTGCCAATTTCATTCAAAAATCTGTTTGCATGAAATTTTTATTTGAATTCTTCAGAATGATCACAGAATCACAGAATGGTTGGGGTTGGAAGTTACCTCTGGAGATCTAGTCCAACCCCCTGCTAAAGTAGGTTCATCTACAGCAGGTTGCACAGAACTGCATCCAGGAGGGTTTTGAATGTCCCCAGAGAAGGAGAATCTGCAGCCTTTCAGAGCAGCCTGTTCCAGTGTTCTGTCACCCTCAAGGTAAAGAAGTTCTTCCTCATTTTCAGACAGAACTTTCAGTGTTGCAGTTTGTGCTGTTTCCCCTTGTCCTGCTGCTGGGCACCACTGAAAAGAGGCTGGTCCCCTCCTCTTGACACTCGCCCCTAAGATAGTTGCATGCATTGATCAGATCCCCTCTCAGTCTTCTCTTCTCCTGGCTACACAGGCCCAGCTCTCTCAGCCTTTCCTCAGAAGGGACATGCTCCAGGCCCCTCATCATCTCTGCAGCCCTCCAGTGGACCCTCTCCAGTAGTTCCCTGTCTCTCTTGAACTGGGGAGTCCAGAACTGGACACAGTTTGATGATTATCTTCCATCTTCTTAAGGCAACTGGGTTTTCCTTCCACAGTATAATTAACTATTTTTATCTCCATTAGCCATTTAGTCTTTAGGCATAATAGGCTATAGGGCAAACTAGAGGAATGGGTTTCTTATTTTTTTTCATGATCTCAATTCCATCCTTATTGCTGAACAGCTCATTTCCTATTATCCTAATGATGTAGCTAAAGAATATTTCACCATGTCTTACAACGTCTTTTGAGCCATGCCTATGCAGTTTGATTTTTTTATTTTTAATGCTGCCTTTATTCTTATACATACTCTATGACCATCACCATGTTGTAAGAAGTGCTATGGATTTAGTAAGGGAAGATCTGTCAGAGTCATCTTTGACAAATAGATACCAGAAGGACCATATCAACCCAAATACCTGATGTGTAACCTGGAGCTCGTGTCTCGCAGCTTTTGCCATAGGTGCCAGCCTGGCACAGGCAGAGACACTCTGTCCCAGAAAGCACAGGCCTGCCATTGTTGGGGCATGGTGCACACTGGCAAGGGTCAAACCTGCCTGCGTATTCTCTCAGGGCTCTTCCCAGATTGCGACGTTTGGTCACGGCACATGGCACATTCTTCACCAAATCCATGATGGGGGACACCTGGGAGACAGCCATTCAGTAGGCAGTTAGCTAGACACAGCACAGTCCTGCTGGGGGTAGCTGCAGGATTATAAAGACACTAGAGTCTACACAAGAAGCTCTATCACACAGAAATCAGGCAAGTTAAAAGTTACGTATGCTTTCAAGGAGCATGCCAGTGCTATACATCTATATTATCCTGTTTATGTTGCTTTTATTTCCCAAATTTTAGGGCTCTGTGAGCCAATGGAAAACTGACCAAGTAGGATACCATGTCCAAAAATTCAGCACACTGCAGATGATGTGACACATTCCTGCACTGCCTTCAGGAACTCAGCACCTGCAGTGGGAGAAAGATCACTGCATGCTGCATTCAGGCAGGTTGTGCTATTTGCCTCCAGCACTGTGCTGCTGCTGCTGTGCAGCCGCTGTGCCAGCCATGGAGGGAGGCAGCTCAGTGCACTCACAACAGCACTGGCACACTGCATTAAATGAGCAGGACAGGGATACCAATGAATTGCTGGGTTTTTTTCTGTTTAGCTCCTTGCTATATGTTGCAACAAAGCCTGACAAGATAAAGAGCACAGGAAGAAAAGTGTTCCCGCACCATGCACTGCTTTTCTGTATAGTAAGTAACTAACCCCTGCCCGTGCCTGAGCTCCTGCTAGTGTCAGTCATTCACTCATATTCCTTCCTCTTATTCCTACTGTCCATGGATAATGCAAAGCTGCTGTTGCTTATAAACCCAAATGCACAAGAAGTAGTTCTAATACATGTTTTGAATATATATATTACACCCATATGTTTGCACATTCGTTTCACACAGGGCATCATTCCAATTTAAAAGACAAAACACCTGCAGAGGTCTCTGAAGAACTGCTAACTGCTGAGTGCTTTACTATGTCAGTACTTTTCTTGTTCTTCTCTTACCTCAAAGTCAATCACCACAGGATTGTCCTTTATTGATTCCAACCAGTTGGTGAAGACTGTATGTCCTGGAAAAGCTCCCTTCTTCTCCCAGGCCAGAGCTGCTGCATACTCTGACCTGCCACCTTTTACCAGGGAGAATGACCGTTCAGATGACTCCAAAATGGAACCTGAAAGTGGATTTCATCACAGTATTGTAAGACAAAGGCCTCCAATGACAGTGGATGTAACAGCAGAGTTTTAAGAAAGAGTGTTAGAGGATATAAAAAAATACACTAAGTTTTCAAAATTACCCTTGAAGAATGAAGTCTAAGTTCAGAAAAACAATCCCTGCTATGACAGCAGCCTGTCGTAGTCTTCCAAATGAAAGTATCTGAGACCTGAGCCATGGAGCTACTCAGAACTACACCAGATACTTGTGGAAAATGCAGGGGACACAGTAGGCTCCCCTAGAAGAACACTTCAATCCCAGCTGTAAACAGCTGAGTAACAGAAACTGATCATAAAATGAGGATAAAGATATTTATCTTTAGTGTCCTCCTCCACCATGGTGGAGGTGATGAAAACCCTGGTTTTAGTGATGCAAACATGACTGTTGCCATTCCTACAGAAAACACACCAGATTTTTGCAGTTCCTGAGACACATTTCTAGCATTTTGAGGGATCTCCTGTACCTAGATGTCTGTTTAGCATGAGGAAGATGGGAGGGGAAAGTCAAGGAGTGTGTTATTGCTGCCCAACTCTATCAATAAGCCCAGAGCAACCCTTCAAGAAGATCAGAAACTCAGTCATGATCACAGATTTCTAGTTGTGCCCATTTCCCAGTTCAACATGCCTGGCCCTGGACCCAGGCCCACAGGGAAGGAATGTTTATCAGATCCATGTCTGACTGGAAATGGCTCCTACATCCTAATTCCTTTTGCAAGTAAGAGGATGTTTCCAGTGCTTGCTTCAGAGACAATGAAACACTGGCTCCTCTGACAGTGGTGGAAGAGCATCTGTAGTTCAACAAAGCTGGGAGGTCACCTGGGACTCCTAGATGAGGGGAATGGTATGGCTCAGGGTAAGTAACAGGACATGGGCCCTGTTCTTATCATGGTCACCTTCATGTTTCACTGTCATCCTGTTTGTGGTGCATCTGGTACTGACTTTCTTTTTCTTCCGGAAGAACACACGCTTTGTCGTTTCTGTTCGGACACACTCCATTGACTCATCCACTGCCAAGCCTAGAAATACCACAGAGCAGCAGCTTCATCACCATGACCATGTCACATGATGGCACCGTGCCCTCAGCCTCCCATACTGAGGTGAGCCATTGCAGGTCTCTGTGCTCTTCAGCCAGGTACAAACGGCATTGGACTAAGTCATGTATACCATCCCCTTTAGATACCATCCCATACCCATGAAAGTTACCTCACTGGCATTAAGGATCACAGCTTTTAACCTTACACTTCAATTTCCATGGTATTGTCTTTTCATTTTGACAGTCTGGCAGTCACAGGAATATTTTAAGAGTAATTTCTAAGCAATACCTAAGACTTTAATAACTGTATCCCCAAAAGTGCCATTTACACATTTCACACCTCAGTCCCACACTGAAGTATGCTGGAACACCTTTTTCTGGTGGCACCTGGTTTTGATCTAAAGGTCTTAAGAGGTTTCCCTGAACACAATGACATTTACCAAGTAAGGAATCTCTTGAACTTTTCAAATTAAGACAGTGTAGAGCAAAAACTTCTTCTTGCTCTATGTTTAGGCAGCGTGAATAATTCTTGGGCCTATGCAAGTCTAAAGGATTTTTTTTGCTGTTGGAGAACTTACTATGTGGTGTAAGACCTAAAAGCAATGATAAGGAAAGTGATGAAAAAATCATATTTTCGTATTAAAGATTACATACCAGAGTTCTTCAATTCCTCAGAGTTGTACTGGTAAAGAATGTCATAGGAACCACCTATCTTCCCAGAGGTGTAGTAATGAGTGCCAAAGTCATCAAATATTCTGCTGTATAAAGCGTAGTTGTACTCCAGGGGCAGGTGATTAAGTGCTTTTAGAAAGACATCTGAGAGCTGCAGATCTGACTGTTTCATTGTGAAGTTAGCAACAGAAATGACTTTATGGACTCTAATAAAGTTGGAATTCTAGAAATAAGAAAAAGGGAGTCTTAACACCTTCATAGGTAGTTACCTGCAGAAAGCAAAGAAGCCAAGAGTATGTCATAAGATACACTGCAAGAACTAATTAATCCTGTGTATCATACTGTTTTAACCATGAACAAACTAGCCCTGGAGTTTCCAAGAGCCAGTTCTGGAGGACAATGCTCATTACTCTGTTACATTGCAGAGGTATATAGCATTCCTACAAATAACAGGACTCCCTGAACACCTACCAAACAGAAAGCAAAAGGATTCTTGCCATAATAAATACACCAATAATTGATAAAACAATCAAAAATTTCAGAGGAAAGCCTTCAGCTTGTAAGCATCCATGGGTTGTTTGCAAGTAATCTGTTGAGCAGGTAATTTGAATTCACATCCACTGTTACGAAGTTTCACAATTTATCATCTGCTAAAACCAAAACTAAATGACAGGGATAAAGATGTCATTGAGCTCAAGTGTCAGGCTGTTAAGAGAAAGTTCAAAAACTGGAAACATCTCTTACATTTAGAAACAACTTATGTTTCTGAAACAGCTAATTCATATATTTTTTCAATGCTAGCAGCTGTTTATGTGGGAGTTTAACTAAACAGAAGAACAGAAAATATAAAAGAAGGGGTTTATAAAGTGACAAGGGGAACTGATGGCAGAAGTCTGAAGCAGCGATCCAAGAGCAAGAGGAGCAGTAAACTGAAGTGAATGACCAACGATAGGAAAAACATTAGGAACAACCAGCAGATAGGAAAAAAATATTATAAGACGATTTGTTACTGATTTATATATGGGTTCTTCTACTGAATTTTGCTACTGCTAGGTTGGCTCTATTCCACTTCTGTCTCTGAGGTCACTTGGCTTAAAAGACACAAGATTGCCTCTGAAAGGCAGCATTCCCAGCCAGGACTGAGCAGCATAACACACGAGCTGGACCTCAGCTCTCAGTTCTGCACGGCACTGTTCATTTCAGTGCTCTCATCTGCACATTGGAAAATAAGCTAAGGGTACTCAGCTTTCTGCTGCAGTGAGAATAAGAATAGAAGAAATAAAGTATGCAACAATTCCCAGATTATAGTTAGCTCCTGAAATACCCTGTGGCAACATAATTTTTAGGATTTTAAGGTAGTTTAGCTTCTGATCCTCAATTTTCAGCTGTGCTACCTGACATTTCAGTTAGGACACTCAAATTGCAGGCCACTTTGGCAAATACTGATTCTAAAATCTTAGTTGTTTTTAGCATGCACTAGCATGCTAAATATTAATTCTTGTTTGACGTACACCTCACATTTCCAGTTTCTGCTAGTAAAAGTATCTTAAGTGCTTTTATTAATAGCAATTAAGTGTTTTTATTACTAGCAATTTCCCTTACAGTTGTCAAACCCAGTGATTTCTGTACTAAATCCCTAGGCACGCACAACGCTGGAAATGCTCACTTGCAGAACAATCCAGGAAAGTGGATTCCAAATTCTCTAGTCATTTCTGGGAATTATGTTTAATCATAGTGGTAAACCCTGGTGCCTGTAGCAAGCTTGACTCATGAGTACCAGGTATTAATAAAACTATTAGCACTTCATGGATGATTATTCCCAAAGAAAGCCTAGTCTAAATCAAGGGTGAGTACTGAAGTTCAGTTTTCCTATACAAAGTGCTTCCTTAAAAAAAGCAACCAAATACAAGCTGAGCCAGACTGATCTTGAAACCAATAGTTTTAATTGGGAATTTTCTAACAAAGCAGGGTTTCACCCAAACATGCTGATTAAGTAATCTTTCATCCCAAATATCATAAGCAGAGTTGCCAGAGAATCATGTCTGTCCCTGCCTGACACCCTCGGGGATAGAGATGGCTTTCTATATTTGAACTCTCATTTTTTTTAATTGCAGTGCAAGCAGTCCAACTCAATGAACTGCTGCCAGAAGTACTAGGAACTTGGGCTAAGGGAATGGGCACAGACTTCAGAAGTCTTTTAAAATCACAGCATAGAATTTCAATGACAAAATAGTGAAGAAAATAGTACATAGAAATAAAAAACAATAAAACCCCCTCAAATAATAACAAGGTCAAAGAAAGTATACCCCTCTGATGAACCCAACAGGCAAAGTGGTAACAACAGACAATAAGAAGGCTGAGGAAATCAACAACTTCTTTCCCTCACACTTCACCTGCAGTCTCTCTTCCCACACCTCTTGTGTGGATGGACCTCAAGGCAGGGAGTGGGGGAGCAAAGTCCCTCCCACTGTAAGAGAAAAACGGGTTCAAGAACCCCTCAGGAGTCTGAACATACAAAAGTCTACAGGACCTGACAAGATGTGGTGCAGTTGACATGCCTCAGGGATGGGCTGCCATCCAGAGGGACCTGGACAAGCTCAACAAGTGAGCCCATGTGAACTTCATGGAGGACAAAAAGGCCAAGTGCAAGGTCCTGCACCTGGGTCAGGGCAACCATCCCCTTCAACTGGGGGATGAAGGGATTGAGAACAGCCCTGCAGCACTGCAGAAAATGTACTGGAGATACAGATGGATGCAAAGCTGGACATGACCTGTGACCTGGCAATGTGTGTTCACAGCCCAGAAAACAAACTATACTGTGGGCTGCACCAAAAGCAGCGTGGCCAGCAGGTCGAAGAAGGTGATTCTGCCCCTCTGCTCTGGTGAGACCCCCACCTGCAGTACTGCATCCCAATCTGGAGTCCCCAGTAAAAGAAAGACAAGGACCTGTTGGAGTGGCTTCAGATGAGGGCCACAAAAATGATCAGAGGGATAGAACACCTCTCCTATGTGGACAGGCTGAGAGAGTTAGGGTTGTTCAACCTAGAGAAGAGAAGGCTCTGGGGAGACTTTACTGCAGCCTTTCAACAGTTCAAGGGGGCTTATAAGAAAGATGGGGACAGACTTTTTAGCAGGACCTGCAGTGATAGGGATAATGGTTTTAAACTAAAAGAGGGTAGATTCAGGTGAGATATAAGGAAGAAATTTTTTATGATGGGGGCACTGAAACAGTAGACCAGGTTGCCCAGAGAGGTGATAGATGCCCCATTCCTGAAGGTCAGGTTGGATGAGGCTTTGAGCAACCTGATCTGGTTGAGGATGTCCCTGCTCTTTGCAGGGGGCGGTTGGACTAGCTGGCCTTTACAGATCCCTTGCAACCCACACTATCTTGTGATTTTATGATTCTATGATTAAAGGATCAGAAACGAAGAAGACATACAAGAGGACCAGTCAGCTTAGCATAAAGAGTTTTTTATAAACTAAAATACACTTGAAAAAATCAAGTTTTCATATTTCTTCCATGCCAATATGGAAAAATGCAGGACCCTTCAAGTGGCTAAAGACCCCTAGGGACCCTAGGATGCTCATGTGAAACCCTCTGCACACAGTTTAACACATAGGTCTGAATCTGACCTCCCAAACCCAGTGAGTTTCCTCTCCTTTTAAGTTATATATATAAGCTTCTATTTTCCCTGTTTAAGAAAGTATTGCAAATTTATTTATAGGTCTCTCAGACTTACGTAAGTATACATGTGTCAACAAACACATAAATACAGTTTGATACAGTAGAGAACATGAGGAAGACCCAAGTAAAAATTCCTGCTATGGATCCAATAAGAGGGGAGTTTAATTTGTGTCATCTTTAGCCAACACCAGACTAAGTTATTGGCTATTTCAGGTGGGTCTCTGGGATTTCATAACAACAATGCTGAAAACCAATATATATCCAAAAAACTTTCCTGATGAAGGTTTCATTTAAACTTACATTTCCATAAATAGCTTTTTTCTGGATTTAAGCCAATAAAAAGCCACCATTCCACCAAAATAAACCTACCAGCTGCACAAAAGAACAGCCTGATCTGTACACAGGTTTCTACATGGGAATGAAAGTCAACAGGTTTCCAGTAGCTGGTGTTTCAATATACTTGAATTCAAAGTAGAAGAAATTGACTATTCAAGAAGTCAAGTTATTTAACCATTAGGACAAGTTAGTGAGGTAAACTATCTTCCTTATATCTCACCTGAATCTACCCTCTTTTAGTTTAAAACCATTATCCCTATCACTGCAGGTCCTGCTAAAAAGTCTGTCCCCATCTTTCTTATAAGCCCCCTTGAACTGTTGAAAGGCTGCAGTAAACTTCTATTCCAGGAAATCTGAATATTAAGACTGATATTTTTGTAAAAGATTAATTCTGATTGTATTAGAACTCCTGGGTTTCAACAGGCCTTAGTTTCAGTCAGCCCTATGGCCTCTTCCATGCCCAAGTGCAAACAATAGCCCATCCTTTACTGCCATTATATTATAAAAGTACATAATCTTACATCCCACAGTATTCATCTGCGTTAAAGGTGCAGAATTTATTGGGAAAAATTTTTCTGTTCTCAGAAACTTTTCTGTGGGTGCACTATTTCTGAAATTATCTTTATGACCAAGTGCATCTTGGCAGCTGTGAGACTCCAATATGCAAGTTAGCTACCAAACAAAAAAACCTAATATAGTAATCTACATTAATTCCCAGTACATGTGTATGTGTAACATTCCTGAGTACACTTAATTTCTTTTTAGAGTTGTCTGCTACTGTAACTACATGGCATTCTTCTTTCTCAATCTACAATTAGGACAGGGAAAGGAGTGGTTTACCTGATCTGATTATCTCAAATCTGTGTCAAATCTATGCTTTCTTAAGTGGATAAAACTTATGATTTCTGCACGAAAACAGAAAACTATGTTGCATTAGAGAAGGTTTGTTACAACCAGGAACACCCTGCAGTGTCAGAAGAGGAGATTTTTAATGCATAATTCTAGTGTGGTTTTGTGTTGGATTTTTTTTGAAGTAATGACCAATGACAAGAAAAGTAGTCTTTGGCAGCTCAGTTCTGAAATGAGCAGACAGAAACAGAATGAAAGGAAGAAACTGGAGGCAACATTCAATTACCTTTTCATATGAGGCTTCAATGGCTTTTTTGAAGGAGGAAGATGATGTGACTTTAACCCGTGTCTTTCTTGAGAATAAAAATGGGATACCAGAAGATCTTTTAGCACCATGAGTGGATGAACTACTTCCATGAGCACTGTCACTCAGGGGAGTTAAATCATTGTAGAAATCTGATGTTACATCATCCTCTTCATCTATTACCTGGAGATTCAGTAAAGCAAAATGCATTTGCTCAAACAGTAATCTGAAACAGAAACCTATTAAGCAATAAGTTTTGATATTTTTTATGGAAGAAACATGCCTGATTCTTTGAGACATGGCATTAAGCTAAAAAACCTGTTCTTAACACAAAAGATGAGGCTGAGAAAGGTTAATAGGTGAGACAAAGACAATATTAGATGTAGACTCACTATTAAGCATTTATACAAGCTGGGGGAAGCATGTAACACTTCCTTCTAAAATTCCCCACCCACATGCCACAAAGCTTAACAATAATTTTCAACATGTGTCAACATGATTTTCAAAGGGTCTCAGACCTTCCTGCTAGGTCCACACTAAGTCCCAGTTTCATGGCTTCTATATTGTACAAGGCAAAAAGCTTGATGTTTTCTGTCCTTTCTTCTTAATTCTCAACTAAAAGAATGAACAGGTTTCCAGAGAAGAGTCTTAGAGTATACTTGCAACGTTAGCACCCGTACTGAATGACATGGTAGAGGGTAGGTGGAAAGGAACTGGGAACAAACCTACCTGATCAAGCTAGTAAACCTTAGTGGTGTTGCTGTGTAAAGCACCAACGCAACTTTAGCATCAGTTCAGAAATGACTTATTTCCCAAAACTCAGGCATATGTCTGGAGGTGTTTGAAAGGTGTAATTTTTTCCCTCCTCTAGACTTGTTTAATTAATAGGGCTGCTAAGGACCTTGGGAGGTGAGGTGGTCCTTTCCCCTAGCCCACTTCCATTCTCCAAGAAGTCATATGCTTTTGCATGGAAACACACTGGTGTTCCAAGAAAGCCTGATCCAGTGACCCTTTTATACCTAAGGCTGCTCTAAATGTTAAAAGATATAGATGCACTGTCAAAGGTGAGATGTACAAGTGCTTAACAGTTGTGCAAATGGACATCAATAACAATAAACTGCACAGCTTTAAAGAGACCTGGGCAAACCAAGGCTTGTTTTTCCCAGTTGCATATTTCTGCACACAGTAATTTTCACCATTATTGACAAAACGTACATGTCATGGCCAATCCAACTGCAGTTTCCGTGGAACATATTAGGGTGTCGTTTGTTCACTTGCTTCTGTTAAAGTAATACTAACACCTCACATGGCAAAAACCAGCAGTTCAGATTTCATCCATCAGCTGATCTGGTTTTATGTCCTGCATTCTTTCCTTCCCAATGCAGTATCAATTGGCTTCAGACAGGGCCTGCTGATACATGCACAGCCAGATGTTGTGCCCTGACCATGGTATTCAAAGTATTTTCTTAATATCAGTGTCTAAAAATCTAAAATATCAGGTCTAAAAAAAATCAGTGATTCCCAGGTTTTTTATAAGGTACAAACCAGGTTCATTTTGTCCTTGGCCTGTCCTGCAAGACCGTTCCCCACACTGTGTACTTCTTGTCCTCCTGCCTTCCAGGCTTGGTGCCTGCCTCTGTCAAAGGGGCTGGGCAGGGAACAGGCAGGATGAGGGGCTGAAATGGCTCAGGGAGGAGCCGTTTTCAAAGGCTGCAGGTGACTAGGAGGAAGCTGGAGTTAGGACAGCCGTTGGTACTGCGAGGATACAGCAGTGAAGCTGAAATGAGCTTTGGAATTGAACAAGCCTCTGGCCAGATTATGTCACAGTTAGGAGCAAAGCCCTTGTTATCAAGTCAAAACAAAGACATGGCCACAGCCAAGAGGAAGCAGGAGAGAAGCCCAAAACAAATCAATCATGTCTACTCTGGTTTATGATGCAGTGAATAAACACAGATCTGAAAGGCATGAGTAGAGCCACCCAGCTGCTGGATTTATCCCATTCCCATACATCACCTGAAGCACGTTTAGGCCTTACCACGTTGAGAAATTGTGTCCTGGAACACATATTACTGCCTAAAACCTGAACACAGAATTTGGACTGTGATTATGGCAATGTTTTTTCAGCTAGGAGTTGCTGCTTGAGAATACCTGAAAGCTGACAGCCTCCAGGTTTGCGGGAACACGGTACAGTTTCCTTGTCTCATTGTGCTTCACTGTTGTGCATTGTCCTCCATTGAATGAGTTGCCAAGGACTTCCCCTCGGCTCTCTCCTGCCAGAATGTGAAATCTAACAAAAAATTATTTCCAGAGATAAACAATCCTAGAAAGATAGAAAGACTTGAAACATCCTGTGGTATATAGATGCATTGAAAAAATTTTAAGCTTGAGGGAAACAGTACGAGCATCTGGAAGAAGTTCCTTTACAAGAACTTCCCATTCAGACTGAATTCACCTGAAAAATGCTATAAAATGCTATAGTAGCAATCTGCTTCCTACTTTCCAACAGTGCCTAACCCTCTAGATAATTCCAATGTCAGCATGAGACAGTCACTCTTAAGCAGAAAAACACCTAAAAATGGCCTAGAAAAATGAACAAACAGTTCTCCGTTTCTACCATAAGTGATGTTACCAGAGTGTGCTAAGTTCAAAATTCAAGTTAAAAATGCAAGATTGCCTGGGATAGGCATCCCATGTTTAGGTTTTACACTGCTTAAATTGGTAGCCTGGAAGAGGTGGTGGTTGGTATCATGTGTAATGCATCATAGACAAATAAAGATCTGTAGAGGAACATCCTGAACATTTCTGAATGCTTGGCATAACGGAGCTGGAAATTGCCAGCATGTGATGCTCTGGTTGCTGTGAGGCAGGAAGGGCCGCTCAGACAGCAGTGCTCCCTGACAGCTCTTTACCTAGTGTGCCAGCAGTGCAGAGCAGGACTGGCAGATGCAGTGGGCAAGTCCTAGCCTGATGGTTTGGTTGCATTGTTGTAATTTCTTGTTAATTTTAATTTCAGAGATTACCTGTTCTAATGGGATACCTGTACGTGCTAATTGGGGATTATCTTGTTTATGTAAATTAGTGAAGTAACAATCTCAGGTTTATGAAAAATAAGCAAAGCTGGCTTACCCACTACCTATTAAGTGCACACCTGGGATGCTCTCATACTTTCTGTTACACACTGTCTTTTTCCTCCCACAATTTCTTTCATCGGAGTTGTCCCCACAGTCATTTTCTCCATTGCATTCCAATTTTTTTGCAATACAGCGACCTGCACCAGAGAAACAGCAGCAGCAAGAAACTTTATGCAAAGTGAATGCAGAGAAGGGCAGTCTGTCTTCTTCCCTAGTAAAGGTGTGAACTTGCCGTAGGAATTAACAGCAAGATAATATAATGCCTAAATTATTCCAATAAGAAATGGTTTTTTCAGTTCTGCAGTTTAGCTTTGCTTTGAAGCTGCAAAGATTTAATCTAAGCGTTAGCGAAAGGATATATATGTGGATAATGTTTTTTTGGGGTTAATCAGGTATGTTTAAATCAAAGCGAACAAGGAATACCAACAAATCTAATAAAGATAGTGTGAGTTTATGTTCAGAAACTCTAAGGATATGTTTGTACATTGCTTTTAACGGTGCTACTGTCTAGCTATCATGGCCATACTGACATCCTAGGCTAGAGTTTGCACTTGTGTTACTTATAGTTACACAAAAAACTGCAAACATAAGCTGCTACTAATACATATGAAATCCGTAAGTAGACTTCTCTCCTTGCTCTTTTCCCTGGAATTTGTGCATAAGAGTATACAAGACCTGGATCATCTGGACCTTTTTTGTCTCAATGTCTAATCTTTTGACTATTTAATACTGCAGCAGTTATGCAATGAAGATTATCATTACCACTTTCACACTGAAATCTATTCTTGCAATCCACTTGCACCATGTTGCAGAGCTTAGTTGGGAAGCATGGGCGGAAATCCACCAGTGGCTCGGAACAGGCCTGACCCCCAAACTGGGATGGTCGTAGGAGTGTCCGGACACGAAACTGAAAGGCAGAAGAAATAAGACCAGAGTTGTTTGTGTGAGCTGTTTTTGTAACTAAGTGCCCCCCCTGGCAGAGCCCCATGCCTCAGTGCTGCTGAAGCTTTATCAGAACCAGAGCTCTGAAAGAAATAATCAGTTATTTTTGTCCTTATATCCTACTGCATCATCAACCCAGGTGAAGCAGGCAGGGAAATGAAATCCAAGAGCCTCAATAGCCCTGGTGGAGCATACATGATTAAACACTTGACCACCTAGCCTACATGACTGAAGGAATAAAAAGTTCAGTCCCTCTGTCTTCAGTTTTAAAGGTACAGTAGGAAATGGGGTGTGAACACATTTATGGAAGTTTTCCTGTTCTTTATCATCTCTGTTGACATAGAAATACTCTTGACAATGGCATGTATCCCCAACCCCAAACCATCTGTCTTGGTTCCCATACATGGGGCCATTGTCTGAGGAGCACTGGGTGACTGGGGAAGACAAAACCAGTTTTCTTGAAAGTTTCTACAAAAGATCTGGGAGCAAAATCTGGTGCTCACTGGGTTTTCTTTCCCCAAGTCAGTACCCTCTATGCAGAATAACAAAGCTGAAGGCTGCCAGACAAATCACTTCAGATGTTTTCCTTCCCACTTCAGGGGGCTTTTATGGGACCTGACTGCATGTGACTGAACAGTTCCTCCTCTAAGAGCTTTTCCTCACTTGAAATGCACAGTTCCTTGCAGATTCCTGTTACTTCTCTCCCTGTAGACAGATCTTGGAGTCAAACAATGCAGGAAGATGTCCAGTAAAAATCAGTAACCAAGTGACTATGAAGGGAGAGTGCGAGGAGCAACACCAGACCACCTGAAAGCTTTTGATCTCAAGATAATGCTTCCTTGTACTCCATTTGGGATCTGTAACACTCACTATAGTGTGAGCTTCCACCTCTTCATCCCACCCTTTCATGGGAGGCTTGCTCATACCAGTCTTCACACTTGTCCTGGAAGTCATGTCCTGCATTCTGGTTGTTTACATTTATAAAGGTCACAAGCAGTGATCTTTATAGCTTGGAAGGAAAAATGGATCACAGTCCACAAAAGCACCCTTTTTGCTTAAAGCAGCAAATATGTTGCATCAATATTTAAAAGTTAATAAAAATGAGCAATGCTTCTATATATGGATGCATAGGTAAGAGTCTCAGCCATTTAAGAGGATATTGATTACGAAAGAAATCAGTTCAGCTGAGTAATGCCCACTTTCAGCTCTTGCAGCTTTGCTGTCTCCCGCTCTCTCACTGTTTCTCCCTGCTCTGTTCTCATACCCCCCCATCCCAGTTTCAGGATGGGAATCTCACGACGTGGTTCACACCTCAAACAGCTTCTTCATGTCTTCCTCATCCTGCATAGGCATCAGAAAGTTATATATATATATGTAAAAATATACTTACGATATCTGGCAGATTTTTCAATATTGCTTTACAGGCATGGATTTCTGAAGCTGAGTAGGATATTCAGAGAGCTTTAGGCATGTCTGCACAGAAACTCAGAGCTGCTGTCATGGTGAGCCTCAAAGCTCAGATCCACCAGCCACATAACTACCCCAAACAACCTGCACTCCGCTCCCCTCCACTCCCTACAAGCTTACATTTGCCAAGGCTTGGTTTCTATAGGTCAAATCCACTTGAACCTGAACCTGACTTTTTGCCTCTTCCCTTTCTGCCATTTCACTTGTAACTCTACCATCAGGCAACAGACACAAGCCCAAGAGGAAAAGACACCATCCTGAGGATTTGTTCCACAGTCTTTAAGCACATCTACCTGGATTTTTTGTAGGTTGTAAATGTTGGGAGAATGGTGCTCTAAATTTCTTAATAGCAATCTCAAACTGATCCTGACTATCAGTGTAAAATACAGACTGACCATTTCCATCCGATTAGTGCTGTTAGGATATGCTGGTTAACCCTTTTTGACAGATGATTTGATCCTATTTTTCTTGTCTTTAAAACATACAGATGCTATGGATATACTAAACATTCTGTGACTCTCTCCTGCTTAAATAGACATCCAAACTCTACAGCTTAATTTATCCTTTATGTGGAAAACTCATCTTTAATTGTGACAATGGAATTTTTGAAGCAAGTTCTCATAAATGAATTTACACTACTAAGTCACTAATTTCTGTTTTGATCTGCTTATTTTAACTTATTTTCTCCATCTTCTATTGTTATAACTCAAAACCAATTTCCCTTGTTAAGTTGCCATTTGGAAGATAAATTACCATAAAGTAGAATGTCTGAAACAAATGGATCTCTTAAGCATAATTTCTTGCATTTAACCCATATAATACATTTCATACTTACTTGTTTTTTAATGCATGGGTCACATTCTGACCAAGGGCCAAAGTCTCCAAGCTGACAGTTGGTAGGACATGTCTGCTGGTTACATGCACGAGATTCCTGCTTTGTGCACAGCTGGTCACAGAAGTTTTGGCTATAATATTCATCCATTCTTATTTGCCTAAAAAAAGTTAACAATTTATGTTAGGAAAGAATCATAGACAGATCATAGCTGTTCTCTTACTGTGGGTGAAGACTGATGAAGAAAATTATTTGAGCCCAATTAAAATAACCCAAGAGATAATAGGTAATTGCAGAATGTTGATTAAAAGAAAAATCAAAATTTAAGTTTACAGAGCAAATTTTTTTGATTCATGTCAACTGAAACATCCCAGAGAACAGCTACAGAAAAAGCCAGGAGGAAAAGAACTCTTTTCTCACGAGTTTAGAGAATACCACTGATTTGCATCTGATTTGGTGCTGCTGAATATTTATTTGACTTAACTATGGTCATAAAAATCATTCTGCAGGCTTGTCACACTGGAGCTCCAGTGTGGTCACCCCTCCCACGGCATTGCTCAGCCCTGAGCAGAGCTCCCGGAGCGGGGCACCAAGTGCTGGCCCCATGTGCTCACAGGGGCTCGTTGCTCAATGCACGCTGCTGGCAAGGCCACTGTAGGACCTCGCTGTTCTCTCCTGACTATGTGCTGGCAGATATAGGTTTGTCTGGAGGCACCATAATGCTCTATATACATAATGTTCTTATTTTTAACTCTTGCAATTAAAATATGATCTGTTCATCTAGTAAACACTTGGATGTGACAAATTTTCTTGGCATATTATGGAAGCTGGAGCTCCAGATATAGGTGCCCCTCCCCAGAGCTGGTATCTTCTCGGGGAACAAATAGAAAAATGAGTGAAATAGATTGGCCGTACCTGTGCCTGGTCTGTGTGCCGTAATTGCAGGTTTGTGAGCAGGGAGACCATGCCCCCCATGGGTAACGTTCACAGTAGCACCCCTGGCTGCTGCCAACCACCAGACTCAGCAGGATCACGTGCATTAACATAGTCTTGTCCTTAGTGAAGGTGTACATCTGCAGCACATGGACAGGTAACAAAAGCTCAAGAAACTGTCACTTACAGTTGTGTCTGTATCCTTAGAGACATTTCTTCTGCTTCAAAATACAAAACTATTTAGGCAGTGTACCTAGAAAGGGGCAATAATCATAGAATCATGGACTCACAGCATGGTTTGGGGTTGAAGGGACCTTAAAGATCACCTAGCTCCAACCCTCCTGCCATGGACAGGGACACCTTCCACCAGCCCAGGTTGCTCAAAGCCCCATCCAGCCTGGCCTTGAACACTGCCAGGGAGGGGGTATCCACAGCTGCTCTGGGCAACCTGTTCCAGTGTCTCACCACCCTCACAGTCAAAAATTTCTTCCTAACATCTAATTTAAATCTACCCTCTTTTAGTTTAAAACAATTATCCCTTGCTCTATCACTACAGGCCCTACTAAAAATTCTGTCCCCATCTTTCTTATAATGCATGATACACATTTACTGGTAATTTAGTTAATACATTAAGAACTAAAAGTCACAATGGGGGGGTTTGGCCACTTACTTATTTGGAGTACTAATCATGACTGTACATTATTTCTATTTAAGAAGTTGCTTATAAATCATTTAGAATGTGACAAATAAAGACCTGGTATTGCTTTTCATTGCTTAGAAGTATTCTCAAGAAGAGTTTCTAGGAATAAGGATAAAAGCATGAGACAGCTCTTCCTATAAACATGTAAAACAACAAACAGGTCCTTAAGAGTAAGCAGCCCCGTCTATTACTCTCTAACCAATTCATTTTCACATGCCTATAAACCCCCTTTACATAAGCATTTTGTGGCAGTATATCCTTCCTCCAGCTTTTTGTTGTTCTTAGTTTTGACTAGCCTGTCTAAACCACACTACATCATTATTCAAAGTTCATCCAAATTTTCTACTAACAGCAGAAGACAGAACAGCTAGCCTATTTCTCACTCCAATGGTCAATCAAATTTTATTTGATGAGGCAGAAGGTTACAGGCAGTCCTCAGGAAGTAATAATGCTTAGTAAACTTGAAAAACGTTTTCCAGACAAACTCTTTACACATTTAAAAAATGCAGAAGATTTTCCCCCATCATCAGGAGATTGAATCAACACTAAATTTGATAGGCTGTTACAGTAGAACATTATAATTTTGTTATGCCTTAAAAAACCCAAAAGCAATAGGAAGTTTTAAAAGCAAAGTATTTTTTTTTAAACAACACTCCAAAAGATTTTATTTTGAAATTTTGAAATGAAATGTGCAATGATTTTCTATTTTATGTTTTTAGCCAATATGCTCTTATGTTTTTTGTACATTCCTGATAAAAATTAAATTGCATCAAAACATTGCTTCCTCCATTGGTAAAGAAAGGCAGTAAGTCTTCCCACAGCTATGGTTGTGAGAACTCAGAGCACTTTTTACACAATAATTCAACAATGAACAAGCCTTTCTTAGACATTTAAGAATAATCATACCCAAATTATGGTAAAAATTAAGATGGAGAAGGGAGCAGTCTTGCCAATGAACCTAGAGAACAGGTATTACATGGTTTTCCTTACCTGAGTTCCTGGCTTCTAGCACCAACAGTGCTGGATTAGAAAAGGGATGAAGCCCTAAAAAACAATTACTTTGTTCATTGCTTCACTGCACTGTATGTAGAAAACCCGTTTATTCTCATCTGTGAGCAAAACTCCAACCGATCAATACATGAGAAGCATATCAACAGCCGTATAAATGTAAGTACATAAGAAATTAATTCAACTATTTAAACAAAAAGAAAAAAACACAAAGAATATCCCCATATGTCTTGAAACCTTTGTGCGCTGAAGCCAACAAAAGACCTTCCCTAGTAACTTACTGTAAGACTGTTAACTGCAAAGTCAGTCAACTTTGTAGACTGATGAGACCTTGGCATGGTTTGCTTCAGCCTTCTAATTGAAAGGTTGGAGGTTTTGTTTGATTTGGTTATCCGTTAATGAAGGCAGATCTGGTCTGGAGGCAGAAATGGTCAGAACAAAATGTCCTCTCCAACCAGCACTCTGAGAGACATATTCTGGAGAACTGTGGAGGAATAGCTCTTCGTACAAACGTAGCTGCCCAGTATGAGCTGGGAGGAATAAAAACACCTTTGCAATAGGTCATAATAGCTCAATTCACTGCAGATCTCCTTGTACTGCTTGACGGAGCTGCACAATGTCCCTGCTCTCAGTTTGAAGGCAAGAAAGTGAGAATCTGGTAAGATGGCACATGCTCATAATTCATTATTGTTTTCACTAGGACACAGGAGACAGAGTCCAGGACAGGGCAAAATACCTGTCTGCTGCTGCACCCTCTCTGCAAAAGTGGGGCTCCCAGAGGAAGCAAAAATCCAAATACATTTGAGGTTATTTACAGCTGTTTGCCTTTTGCCCTCTGTGGTGAGCTCTGGGCACACAGTGACCCTGGGGAAGTGCAGCCAGCGGACGAGAGCTGCTGAGAGCCTCTGCCCCACAACACAGGCACCACCCCGAGACTGGGATGCCAGGGCAGGAATGAAAATAGAAATCCAGAGAATACACCCATGCAGAACAGAAATAACAATGAGAAGCACAAACCAAGGAAGTAGTTTACCCTTCTGGTAACAGAATCCAAAACTTCCCAAATACTCAGCATGTGTCCACCCAGAGAGCAATGCTGCATTGAATCCCCCTTCTCTCCAGCAGACTAGCAGAAACCTGTCAGGGTGCCAGAGTCCTCAAACAAAATTCCCCTATTTGTTGGACCCAGGGTCATATATCTCCTTAAAAAAAAAACAAAACAAAAGAAAAAACCAAACAACAACAACAAACTTAGAGCTTCCTGCATAGCATCACTTTCCAGTTGTCTTTCCAGTTGTTTTTTCTTTTAATTCTGAGTTTGGCCAAGGAAGTGTTGTTACACAACTTGAGGACAAAATTACCAAACTGATGTTCTGCCAGGTCCTTATTTCATCTTGTTAACTTGTCATAAGAAATCAAAATAGTCATCACTGCCTCTGTGGTGGCTGCTGGGTGGGATTTATAAAGTTATGTGAAAAATACTGACTTCTAATTTTCAGAGAGCATCTCCTAACCCTCCACACTTCTGCCATCCTAAGGGCAGCCCCTCCAGCCCCAGTGGGACACCAAAAGTGGATGCCTGGTTCCTCGCAGGCTTGTAGAAACAAACCACAGCTGTAAGCGGCATGCAAGTCAGTGTCCATGGTAGTATAATGCAGATGGCTAAAAGATTAGATATGAGAAACTACTTTTACATATTTGCTTAAAAGGAAAACAAGGAGTTATTAAAAAAGTTTATAAAACGATTACAAGGAAAGGGCTCTTCACGCAGTCTACAAGCAGTCTGTGGCATTCATAATCAGAGAACAAGCTAGCAGGCAAACACCACAGTTGTGTGCCCCAGGAGGTTATCAGCCCATCTGCAAGTAGGAAAGCTGATCAGAGGAATGAAGGGTCTGGACCAGGACAACAAAGCTGGCACTCATGTAACCAAGGTGAGTAGAGAAAGGAGCTTTTCCCAAGTGTGGCAGCTCATCTCATGACACTGCAGGACTGGTCTCAGTATATATACCTCAGTTCCTCATAGGCTTTGTATATAGGATATCCTCAGAGCAGTCTCACTCTCTTCTGCCCTGGCTGGAGATCAGCACTTGCATATGTGTATCCTTCCCTTACACCACAGCGTGTGTTAGGGCATCTGAGCAGCAGGCAATACCCTAGTGTTCACTTTCTATCCTCACAGTCAGCTACTTGCAAGGTTTCCTTATGAGCTTTTATAAGTATGAGAAATGAAGTAAGTCTGCTTAGAGATACAAGCACTTAGAAATTTAGTCAGCAATATGCAAGTAATGCTCACGCAAACAATGGTGCCTTTTAGGACTGATTTTCATATGGAAAAGCATCAGCACCAAAAGATGCTCTTCCTCTGGACTGCAGTCTTGCAGGCTCTCACACCCATATGATGCTGTGTCTTATCAAGTCTCCGGGCTCAAGCTCTGGGACAGTATTCCCCAAAGATCAACACACTATCACTGGAGTCAAATTGGGAGCAACCCAGACAGGACAGTGTATAGACGCATACCATTTTACAGCACTCAAGAGTATGGGCATGTCTATGCAAATATCCATAGCCTCAATTTCATTATTTCTACAAGAAATATTTCTCAAAAAAACCCCAAACATAACACCCCTTCGTCTCTGCTGCAATGTGTTAATAAAACAGTATTTTTTCAAAGAATAAGGAAATGTTACCCCAAATGGGGTAGAGAAACACAATGAGTATTCTGCCTGAGACTGTAGTGTTTCTAGCTGGGTTTTCACAAGGTTACACCTCACGTATTTCATCCTGTGTCTCATTTCTTTTACTCAGAAAAAATGTATCATCCTCCCAAGCCAACCTCTAAACTGGTCTGAGAGCAGCCTGTGTTCTCACCCCAAAGCTGCACTCAAGGGAGAAGCTCTAGAACTGTAAAAGAGAAAAAGCAGAAGGAAAGGAGCAAACACCACATTCTCTGTGAGGTAAAGAAAACAGAAGTCAAACAGCTCTTCAAGTGACACCCTTGGGTGCTTTCCAGATCCCCTAGGTGCAAAGACAGGAAAACCCATTCATCCTGTCCCATAAAATTTACAGCTATGGACTGTTACCACCTACCTCCAGTTCTTTGGTTAGTGAATAGCAAGTTTATTGAACTGCACCCCTCATCTCACACAGATCTTGTAGACATGGCTTCAGCATGTCTGCACTCTGACAAGTCTCAGGTTTTAAGAGCATAAACTGATAAGTGTTCACTAGACTAGTTTTGCCCCTCAAAATCTTCCTGAAAACAAAGTACAAGAGAAATCCCTCATCCCTATATAGAATCTTTAAGATCATCAAGTCCAACTGTTAACCCAGCACTGCCAAGTCCATCACTACACCATGTCCCTAAGACCACATCTATGTGTTTTTTAAACGCCTCCAGGGGTGGTGATTCCACCACCTACTCGGGCGTCTTGTTCCAATGCTTGACCACCCCTGTCTGTGAAGAAAGTTTTCCTAATGTCCAGTCTAAACCTCCTCTGGAGTAACTTGAGGCCATTTTCTCACGTCCTGTTGCTTGTTATCTGGGAGAAAAGACTGACACCCACCCTGCTACAGCCCCTGTCAGGGAGCTGTAGAGAGCGACAAGGTGCCCCCGAGCCGCCTCCTCTCCAGGCTGACCCCCCCAGTTCCCCCAGCTGCTCCCCACCAGCCTTGTGCCCCAGCCCCGGCACCAGCCCCCTGCCCGTCTCTGGACACGCTGCAGCCCCTCTGCGTCCCCCTGGCAGTGAGGGGCCCAACCTGAACACAGGAGTCGAGGGGCGGCCTCGCCAGTGCCCAGTGCAGGGGGACAGCACTGCCCTGGCCCTGCTGGCCACGCTGTTCCCGGCACCAGCCAGGGTGCTGCTGGCCTCCTTGGCCACCTGGGCACACGGGGGGCTCATGCCCAGCCGGCTGCCGACCAGCCCCCCCAGGCCCTTTCCCCCCAGGCAGTTCCCAGCCCCCTGCCCCCAGCCCGCAGCGCTGCGGGGGCTGGTGTGACCCACGGGCAGGACCCGGCACTCAGCCTGGTTGAACCTCACACAACTGGCCTGGGCCCATCAGTACATGGCAGATTGAAATTTAATATCAGGCTGGACTGAAAGGAAAATACGCTTCACACTTAATTCAATAATTCAGTGATGCATTTTTCCTCCTCTTTAAACTTCTATTACCCTATATGCCCCCCATGAGAAGGGATATTGGAACAAAAAAAATGAAGGCACTTTTAAGCATGAAAGGCCTGCTGAATGGCTTCAATACTGAGCTGTTTTGACATATCCCGTGGCAATAAGAAAAGCAAACCATAAAATATCTTATTTACTCTGTCCATCACTGGGTTGTCTGATGACAGGGGTGGCACTGCCCCTGGCACAACACAGCGGTGGCGGACAGCCTTGCCTGCAGCCAGGCACCCGTCATTTGTACTCTGCTTCACAGGGAAACCTGCACTGCTGCCTCCTCCCCGGCTGCCACTGCTGGTCGGAAGGAGGTGTGGGATTGAAAAGCAAGAGGCAAAGGCTTCGAGAAGAGGGGTTGTATCAGCACAGAGGATGCTGTGAAGCAGCAGCATCTGTGGAGAAATACAATTTCTGTCCAAGGATTGTGTTAGCAGATTCAGATTTTATGCTGCAGGATTTAACAGCAATGAGTTGCAGCCACCCTCGCTGGCTGTTCTGTCAAACAAACAATCAGGCATTCTCTCTTTTATAGAGAATTTGCAGCTTCTTGCCTTTAAATATCAAGATGAAAGTATAGGGTGCACCAGTAGTAGCCCAGGACTCAGGAATTCATCATGGCAGGGGTCAGCATCAAGGTCACTCCAGGGCAGCAGCAAGCAAAACTGGCCACTGCTTCTAAAAACATGTTCAGGTAGCTTTTCTCCAGATCAGGCACAGTTCAGGGTGTTTAGCTCTGAAAAGCACATTCACCGCCTGCATCACCAGGAAGGCCCAGCACGAGCCTTGTTTGCTGAGCCTTAGCCCTGCTGCTTATGCCCCATGGTAATGGGTGGGCTGGAGCCAAAGAGGGAAAACCCAGCTCTGCACCTTGCTTAGTTCCTGTCTCTCAGGCTACTGTTTTCTCACTTCTTCATCCCACAGATCACCTGGAAATTAAATTAAGACTTTTCGCCTTTAGAGGCCACATTGGATTTCATCCCCATTAACACCCAGTGACTGCTCTGACAGACTGGACCATGACCATGGGATTACCCAAACACAACTACAACACAGGCACATTCCCCCATAGCAGCAAAACCACTTTTCCACCAGGGGCTGAAATGCATAAAAGTGGGTTTCATCTACCACACAGTGGTAGAACAAAATCTGGGGAAACTGAATTCCAGTTCCCATGCTTGTAAGGCACCTTACCAGCAGAGGAGAGGACAGGGAACCAACCAGGAACATTGCGCACAGGCATTCACTCAGCACTCAGCCACCGCAGCTCCTCGTGGAGAGTGGATGAAAAGTCAGCCACTGTTTGTGCAACACTCTGCTTGCCAAAGCAGCCACCAAAGAAGGAGGAAGCAGCATCTGAGAGTCTGATCTGTCTATCTCAGAAGAGTCGCAGGTCCTCCATTGCGTGAGCTGCAACACAGAGCACCAGCATCCCTCCTGGTCCACAGCAAGGACCCTGCAGCAGCCACCACTGTAAGATCTATTGGGAAGGAAGGAGGTCAGAAAGTATCTGGTGCTACCTAGTGACTCATGTACACAGCTGGAAGGAGGATGCATGACCTGGGCTGCTTGACCCATACCTTGTTTTAGCCCAGGTGAACATCAACTTACCTTATAACATTTTTCAGAATCAATAAAAGCTGTCATTAAGTAGCTACTATTCAAGCTGCTTGTATGTTGAGGAATTTGTATCTAAAGCAAGCCTACGATATGAAACAAGTGATTCATTTAACTATTTTGCTTTCTAGTTAACACTTCATGCATGAGTACTATGAGATGGCATCATTAGTGACCAGAAAAACATACTCTAACCATTAGTTTTATAAAAGAACAGTTGAAATATTTGTCAAAATTTCAATGGAAATTGCTTTTTAAAACATTTTTCATAGAAAATACCTGCTTTCCCTTGTTCTTTTAAAATGTGAAAATCTGCATTTATGATGACTGACATTTTTAAGAGAAGGGGTTTTTCCTTCTTTTTTTTCCTCAAGAAAAAGTAGAAATTTTCACTTGAAAAATGCTTTGTTTGAAAAATATGGACATATATTTCCATTGCCTTGCAATTTTTTCCCCACAGTTCTCTCTGCTAAACAGATCTAGTCTGTGGTGTGCCCAGAAAAAGCTGAATTACACACAAACACAACCCCTTTTCTATAACCCTAGGAGTGCTCAAATCAAGGTGATTAAGCTTGATGAGAACAAATCACAGAGCAGGATTTCCTCAGTAGAGTTATTCCTTAGTGTTTCATGTATCCAAATCAAAAAAGACTTAAACCTGCACGAACCTTGATAAAAAATTGTCTCCTAAAAGATGCACCAGGAGAGGTCTTTTTGTGCCTTGAAGGGGCTGGAAATCAGCTGGAACTGCCAAAACTGAAAAACATTAGCTTCTTCCAATGCCAGAAACACACCCCTTCTCTGTACTGGTTGTAATAGTCAGCTGCCAGTGCTGGGGCTCCCTGCTCCTGGGTCAGGCAGTCTGCAATGCTGCTGTTCCCTCCTGCAGTCAGAAACCTGTACACATCCCCTGAGGTCTGTCCATGTGGAGAACAGCATTTTCTGTTCATGGTGTCCCTGTTTTATGTGCAGAACAGGCACCACAGGACAGCTTGGACCTGCAGATACAGGCAGTGTCTTGTGGGACTCTCTTTCCAGTACCTCTGCACAGGCTACCTTATTTTTACAGTTTATAATTTTATTTATAATTAACCTAAATTACAGCAAAGGTATAATTTATAATCAATATTTCATCTAATTTCTCATTTCTATAAGCACATAATTTACCGGGGTGGATTCCTCTGTGTAGGACAAGTCAAAGAGGGGCTCATGTCCCAGCAAATAACGTGAGTTACAAGTAGCTGTGTGCTTTTTTTCAGCAAGGAGAAGCTGTAAAGGGCATGTTTTCCCTGTGCAATCCAAGGGAGATACGTGACTTCCAGGGTGTCTTTTGCTCCATCAAAGCTTTTAAGGACCACTCAGATCACCACAGGACCCTCCAGCCTGCAAAGGGGTGAGTGCAGGAGAGGGACAGCAGGTTTATGGCCCCACACTCTTCATCAATTCAGTGTCAAGGAGCCATGAACCATGGTGAGCAGCTGGACCATGGGCATCACTGCGTGTGAGCTGGCACCACCACTTTGTCTTACACCAGTCATCTGTCACATGGTGATGTAAGACCATAGTCTCCACATTTGAAGTTGCCTCCTAAATTAGTTCCAGGCACTATTTAAGTCATTGAGCAAATTAACTCTCTCTTGGTACCCATAGGCACTGGAGCACTGGAGTGAGAGATAGATGCTGAGGTCTGAGACAGCAAATAGGGCTGGAGATTTGACATCCCTTAAACATCACCCAGCAAGATGTACTGGAAGCTGCATCTGTGTTTAGCTCTTCTACGTGAAATTATAGTACTTCTGGGGTGCTAGCAAACAGGAGGGACAACAGAGCTGTGAGGCATCTGTATCCCATAGTTGAGCAAGTATTCTAGACAAAAGATAGGAGAAAATACCTGTCATTTCATGTAACAGCTCTGCAGCTGTGTCAGTGCTCCATGCGGAAGGCAGTACCATTAATACCTGTGAGTGTACCTAAAGTTCAGGAGACAGCAGCTTGTTCCATAGCTGGTGCCTGGTATTTACCAGGGCAATCACTCCCTGTCTGCAGTGAGGGAGCTGGGGGGTGTATTGCCTGCCTGTGGGCTTTGGAAACTCCCAGGGAACCAGCTCTCAAAAGCTGACCCAAGTACAACAAAGGACACAGGGAAAAGTCTCTGTTCCAGGTCACTGGAAACACACTTTGCAACTGCGGAAGCCGTTTGCTGCTCTGGGCTTTCCTGCATGGGGAGGGAAGGTCTAGTAACGTGCATATACAAGGCTAGCATTAGAAATGGAAATTTTCCTTTACAGGTTCCACAGATCGATTTCAATTTACTTCCAGCCAGTTTGCTGGTAGGTCTCAACTACCTGAAAGAGGTAACATGGTACTGAAAATGCTGAAGGTAGAAAGAGCAGACCCTGCCGGATAGAAAAAGCTTCAAAAGGAGCAATGTTAAGCAATAAGGATTCTGATAAACAACGATATTTACTATGAAAGAAGTTGGATAATCATCAATCAAAGCATCCGGTAATCACTGTTTGATCCAACCAGCACCAGTAGGTCACCCCACAGGGAAGAGGTGAAGAGAACTGGGTGCATCCCTAATCACTGCTCCTGTCCCAGCGTTCCAGTTCCCTGCCCAGAATCACTGTCTCTCTCCAAAAAGACATGATCCTGTAGGTTCACTCTTTGCTGCAGGGCTTTTCAAAGTCCTGGAACAATTTCCCTTTCTCAGCAGAATCTAAACTATCACAGTCAGCCTTGCCCTTTACTGGAACAGGATTAGTGGCAGTTTCCTCAGGGCAGAAGCACTCCACTGCCTCAGTGTATGTGGTGCTGTGGTACTCTCTTCCCTGCAATACAGCCTTAGCAATCTTTCATGTAAATGAACCTGAGCCAAGCCCATTGTGCTGGGCTTGGGTGCTCGAGAGTGGTATAGTTTACATATTTTCTATGCTTGTATATATATATATATATATTATGTACATGAAAGATATCAGATCTGGATATATAGATTGCACCGACTTCTCCTCCGGTTCCTTCATTTGCATGTGTAGTCATAACTCCCAGAAACTTTAGGTGGTTCATGCTAGAGGAGATGGACACAATGAAGATTTACCAGTGCAAATCCAGTCTGCAAGGCTTTGTCCACTGGCTAAGGCTCAGAGTAATTCCTGTACCATGGCTGGCAGTGGATTAGGACAGAAGAGACTTTTTTTGGCTTAACTGCTGTTGCTTAGGGGCAGCATGGTTATACTTTGACACTTGGCTGCATACAGCTATTTTGCAGGCAAGAGCAGACTCATGGCTGTGGGGGTTCCTCCTCTCTCAGATATTTCTTAAGTTGGTAAAGCTCAGCCCAAGAGAGAGGCATGGCTTGGTGCCAATTTGGCATTCATCAAAGTCCTTTTTGCCAATGCTTTGTCCCCAGCCTGGCACATTTATGAGGATGAAGCCATGGAGCCCAGCATGAAAGTGACCACCCTACTGGGAACCGCACCACTTGCTGCTGGAAACAGGTCCTGGGGATGGGTTAGAGAACAGAAATATTAACCATGCTTCCATGTGTGTGTCTGACTGTCTGTATTCCTGACTGCGTTGGTGCTTAGCTTTCTGTCTAATACAGGCCGAGAAAAGAAAAGAGTGGCGTATCTTGTCTTATATAGGAAAGTTTATGCAGCACCTCAATGCTAAGGACAGAAATGAACAAAGCCTGGGAAGGAAAAAGGATTTTCTTTACTACTGCGTACATTTTTCGCATCATAAACATCTTGCGCTACATCAAAGCGCAGTCCTGCAAGCACTGATATGTGTGAATGACTTTATACCCCCAAACAGGCTGTTTGAGGGACTTAAATTTAAAGCGATTAAGATATGGAATTGTACAATCATTGCAAAAATTCCTGCAGCTTTACTGCAGGCAAACTTCACCACTAGGGAGCACCAACAGACAAATATTTTAGGGCTTTTCTGTGTTGATATCAAAGTACAAATACAAAATAAAGAATATATTTAACACTGCCACAATAAATATTTTAAATTGTGATTTTATTAAAAATGCCCACTGAGAAACTAGATGAATTGGGAGTAAAGGAGCAAGAGATTTTAATTTATTTGATCACTAGTCAAGGTCTGTAAATTGATACCAATCAAGAGCTCTGCTGATTCATCTCGGCAAATCATGGATATTTTTTTCTGATTTTCTGTATGATTGGTAACTTTATCACGATAAAAAAAGACACATACCAGGCACCAAAGGAGTCTTTCTACCAGATAAGAACTTTCTAGGTCAAATCCAAAGTACATTACAAAGCTCAGAGAACAAACAGCTTGTTTTTTATTGTGGCAAATCAGGATCAGAGGCTCCTGACGGTGTTTGGCAGTGCCTCAAAGGCAGACAGAGAAAATTGAGAGCTGTAGCTCAGATCCCAGCCTACATGGCAGAACTGACTGACCAGAGATGGTTGCTAGCAGCTCACCCAGCAATTCTTTAGTTCCTTTTCCTCCTCTTGCCAGAAGCACAACTACATGTGCTCCTTAGCCTCTCCTTCTGTCTGAGTTGGACACAAAACATCAGCATTGCTGTCACATCTGTGCAGAGTGGGGTGACATTGAGGATGGTGTCAGACTGCTGTGAAACTCTCTGGCCATTCTGATTTTAGCTGTATGCCACATCGGCCAGGGGCATTCCAGCATGTTCCACAAGGACATTCAGGAGCCTCGGGACATTGAAATGAAGGCAAGGCTCAAGTCAACACAACCTTTACTCCAAAATGGTTTTGTGGATACAGACCAAAGGCTATAATAAACTGATCATTAATGTAAGAGTTCACATGCTATCTTTTGCTTCTAACACTAGAAGATGGGATTAGCCTTTATTATCATTGACTTTGAAGCTACCCAAGTTGCAGCCCTTCCTAGTTTTTATTTTCCCCAACAACCAGGATGTGCAGTCATGACAGTTGTCACCCATTTGGGAAGCAGGCCTGGCATACCTCACAGTGATTCCCACAGAACAGAGGAGGTTTGACTGGAGACTAGTCTATAGCCACTCCTCACAGGGGCTCTTCTCTGTGGCTTTAGCCATGACTGCAAGGAAATTCTTCAAGCAAACATGCGCATGTGCCATAACTGTCAAAAGACAAGAGATGCAAAGCTCTACAAAGCTGACACAATGGGTGATAGCACACTGAGTACTCTTACAAAAACCTTTTTGGTTATTGTATGGAAACAAAACTCTATTCATCTAGACTGCCATGGTAGCCCATTTCTCGTTGGATTAAGGTTCTCTCCTTCCTCAATGGCATGGTATTTCATATCTTGTGATCCCCAATAGTCATATCACTGCAGTGAATGTGGGCTACATATCAAGAAAAGGTGTAACTGAATTCAGTAGGAAAGCAATGCGTTGTTCATTGCAATGACATTTAAGGTGACATTCCTGACCCAGAGGGATGGCTTATATGCCATGCTGCTGCTGGCCTGGCCAGGGACGCTGATCCCCAGCTGGGGATTCCTTAGTCCAGCTGCCCAATGTGTGTTTGAGGGCAATGGGGATGGAAGCAGAAGTGGAGCATCTGTGATGAAATTGAACCAAGAACAGTACACACCTGAGTTATGCTTGATATGCTCTGCAAAGCTGGATAGGAGAAACCATACAGAGGATGAAAGTCTTGAGGGTTGCTGAACATTGTATGGGCTGTACAATGCAGTACAGAAATAATGCCCTATGCAGGTAAAAGCTGCTTCCCCCTTAGTAGCAGAACAATTATCCTAAATATCGTATCTTAGAGAATCAGTTTCTGACCTCCCTTTATAGTCATACCATCCATCCAAAGTCTGGCTCTCCAAGATGCCTTGCAAGCCACATGCTCAGTGGGGCAGCCAAAATTTGTTGGGGGGGCAGCGGTGTGTGAAAAGGTCCCCAAGCTGTAAGGGGTCCTAAGTTCTCCGCTACAGCTCTGCCATGCTTTGACCTAAACATAAAAACTGAGCGGATCTAAACATCAAACTGGCTCTTGTCAGCTGAGATGCAAATGCTTGACATCAGGGCTCATGAAACCCATCAGTCTGGAAAGCTCTTCCTCTGGCTGGTACATACACGACCCAGGCTCTCTGCCTTTTCATTGCAGGGCAATGCTGACTACTAAAGAGCTGAAGATCAGCCTCAGCTTTCCACAGGATCATCTACATCCCACAGGACTGCTTGCCCTGCAAGACCCTAGAGCCAGCAAACACAGCTTCAACAAACCAGGGAGCAAATTGCGATGTGCATGTGCAAGCTAGCTTCCCTCTGCTCATTTGGAGTCATGTTCTGAAATACCCATGCATGCACTAACACACCTGCTTGCAGCTGCACCATCAGCTACTGGCATCTGCTAACAGTCAGCCTTCTCCAAAGGAAGCATTGGATGAATCCTACTGCACCTTTTCAAGGACAAGGACTCCCCTTTCCTGCAACTATCCCCAGTGGGAAGCGGGGAGATGGGCTCAGCCCTCCCTGCCAAAGTTTTTGGCTTGCGTAGGCCACCCTATGCCCCCATCCCGTTAGCAGCAGCAGCAGCATTAGGAGCCGGCCCTGGAAGCAGGCAGTGCTCCGAGACATGAGCTACAGCAGGACAGTGATGTTTGCTCAGGCTTTGGCCCTGCTGAGCCTGCATTTCAGGAAAGGCACAGGAGAACACGAGGCAGCCTTGACCTAGTGCTAACAAATTCAGTCACAACTGCATCACTGTAAAACGGTTTCAACACCATTCAGCTCATCTGAGATATTTTTGTTCTGTGCTGGTGTGAGTGGGAAATGTTGAACTTCAATGTGTGTGTGGTGATTGACAGGCTCACAAGGGGATTCAAAGATATCCCGCTATCTACCTGAGACATCTTTTAAAACCAAGCTTACCATAGTCAATCCTTTTTTAGAGACTTAATGAGTTTAATGATCTTCCTGGTAGGCCAATGTCTACTTTACAAAAATAAACCCCAAGGACAGAGAGTGAATTCAGGTAGCTTTCAGCCCCAGCCCTGCTGAAGATGAAAGATGAGTTATGGTGTACCTGCTCTGCAGATAAACAGGAGACTTGAGGCACTTCTGTAATTATGCATGTGCTCTCCTCTGGAAGCAGTGGCTATTTTCATAACACAGCCCAATAAAGGAAACGTGAGAGGCATCTGTGCTTTGTTTATAGCTCCATTAGCCTTTCTTGAACTGTAAATTACTTGGCAGTGGCTGAGACAAAAGGGAAAGACAGGGCTGGATTCCAAATGAAAAGTTTGAAGTTCACAGCTAATTCAGGTCTTTCCGATTTTACTGCCTACAGTTAGTCCTTTTGAATAGTTACTCCATAAATATAAAACTCATTAGTGGAAATTGACACATTTAGTACAAGTTTAATTGTAGAACAGACTATTGTAAAATATATTTTTTAATATATAAGTGCTTTATAATATTTCAGCTATGACCATTTTCCATGGCAGTCTTCACCCTGTCTCCTTACTCTTCATTAGTCAGTGAAAAGAAAAGAGAATAGACAAATGGGTTTGGGGTCTGCCTAGCACACTTGAAATTTTCAGAGTGAGGGGAGTTAGGAACAATAAATTGTACTTTTCTCCCATTTCCAGCCCCCTGGTTTAACCACAATGACAACACTAGGCGAACATAAAGGCACAGCCTGTGAGGGCTAGCAGCAGGAAGCACAGTGCTGTAATGACATCTGGAGCATTAACAGTAGCATAGTTGTGAGTAATTGCATTAATTGCCTTTAATTACACTCTGTGACCTGAAACAGCCTGCTTCCAAGAAACATGACACACTACCAATCATGACAGATTTAGAAAGTAACTTGAACAAGTATATGGTTAGATCTTTCTAATCAGAGCCACAGCTGGAATGACAGATGTGTGCATGCTTATTTGTGTGGCTATTTTACAGGTCATCACAATAGAAGCAGAGGAACAAGCAGCAGGTCCTTCTTCACATGGGAAATCCTATACAAAGTATTCCCAGAAAAAAGGCAAATCTGGAAATGGTGCTTTGCTTTCCTTTCCCTGGAACTAAACAGCACCTCTGTCTTCTGCCATTAGTGCCCCTGCCCCTATAGAAAAGCTTTAGAGAGGGCATGTTACACCACAGTTTCTGCTGGATGGTAACATCTGTGCCATGGGCATGATGGTAGTTGTAAACTTTCCACAAATCCTGAAAGGAATTTTGTCTCAAAGTCAGCTCTGTCCCCTTTTTAGTTACAGTTCTGCAAACGTGATTCATGTATGTATTTTTGTGGTGTGGCAATTCTGTGCAATGCCGGACAGAATTTACTGATGAAATGCAAAAGTCAGTGCAGGAGTTTCATTAGAAAGCTATGCTCTCAGCTCTCCACCCAAGCCTTGGGATGGACCTAAACTCGCGGTCCAGCATCCTGGCAGCAAAGATAGGAGCTATGGATGTAGATTTGCCTAACAATGTTTTGCAAGTGCACACCTGCCTCTCTGGCGAGCAGGCAGGCTCCTGAGATGGCTTTGCTGACAGAGCCGAGATGACTGTTTCTCTGTCACTCCCCTTGTCCTACAGTGGGACGGAGTTGGTGGCGTTGCCATGCCATCTTTACATCGCTCACCTGCAATTATGGGAGCTGTGCTCTTCTCCATGACTCAGAATGTTTTATTCATGATCCATTTATGATAAGACAAAGCACAGGGGAGACAAAGCACAGGGGACTCTGATGATACTGAAACTCCTTTGCATGCTAATGGTTAGGTTTTTAGCTGTGGGTCTCTAATTCTCAAGCCTTATGCTGACATTTGTGTGTCTGAAGGAGAGTTGCAGGCCAAACTTACTGCATGTGCATTTACCTGCATGTGACCTGCATGCATGACTCCTTGAATACCTATGTGAAGATGGGAGAAAAATGACACACTATGTCACATGGCTCAGGCAGTCATTCTGCGAGACACCCTCCTCCTCACCCTTCCCATCTAGCTCCTTCAGAGTACGTGAGGAGACCCTCAGGCTGACACAGCTCCCAGCTTGGCCACATCTGGCAGGCTTAACCTCCTGAGCTGCACTGTAAATCCCTGCATATCCAGGAAAATAAAGGGGGAATCTCCATTATGTCTGCATGATCTGCTCACACTGCTAAGTCCTCTGTAGCAGACATGGGTGGAAACTCACACAGTTAGACTGATGAAGAGGGAAAACCAACTCCTTCCTTGCTCCCCGTTCTGGGTGTCCATGCAGTCAGTCTGTGTCCCTTTCCCTCCCCTGTCAGTAGGTCCTCACTGAGCAATTTTTGAGTTTATGATCTTCAGCTTTACCTGTATTAATACATTTTGAAGCATTCAAGAGGTAGATACAGTAGGTCATACTGTGATGTTGTAAGTCTACCTGTCATACAACATTGTTTTTTTCTTAAAAATGTACTGTAGAAAGCACATGTACCTACTTACCTATCAAGGAATCTGATGGCTATGCGCAATGGCCAACAAATACAACAGTCAACTGACAGCTCTACCAGGGTCCACTTATTCTTCTGACCTCCTGCTTTGCAAGCAGGAGGCAAACAAAAAGAACTTCAAATTCCCTAAGCCACCATTTAAAAGTACCTGAGATCTTGGCTTTCCAATAGGCTTTAAAAACAACAAAATCGCTCTGGAAACCAGCAATGAGTCTCTGACTCTCTCAAACTTCCTTGAAAATCCCAGCTTAAGGTCTTGCTCCAGTTCTTATTGAAGTAATTAAATTAATGAAATTCAAGATATGGCAGCAGAGGAAAGGGTAGTTCAGACAACCAAACACAAGGAATTTAGAAACTAGAAATTACAACACCCAGTCCCACGCCTTCTTTTCTATGGACTACACCAAGTCATTTGCTTTTTCTTGCCCTTTTCCTTATCTATTTTTAGACTCGGGTTTATTCACCTATTTAAAAAAAGATCTGTTTACTTCTAAATCCACTACACAAGCTTCAAGTTATTAATTTTCCTGGATAAAGATGTCGCTGACAACCAGCTCTGTCTCTCATCACATGCTGCAGCACAGCTGAGTGCAGCCAGGACTCCCTCCTCTGCTGCCTGCCAGCTGCATGAGCTCACACTGCAGAGAGAAGACAGTTAGGTAGAAGGGGGGAATGTTCCAGAAGGGTTTTTGTTCTGTACATGTGAGCCACAAGAATGCAGGATGCAGGGAGGATGCTGATGGAAGAAGCTGTTGAAGATGCAAGCCTGTGTTGCCCTCTGGCATTTAGCCCCAGAGGAAGGAGGTTTCACGACTAATGCAGCACACCTGGGCCCCAGGTGCATCAACATTGCTAACTGTGGGCATTTTGAGGCTTGATTTCCCACCCACACTTTCTCCACACTCATCCTATTCCCAGTGCTTGGGCACAGACAGCTCTGGCTCCCAGCTTCTGTATTATGTTCCCAGTACGTAACACCCCAGCTGTGACACTCATCTTTGCTTGTCCAGTTTATGGTGCAGCAGTGACCTGTTGCCAGTTCCTCCACCGGTCCCATTCTCTCCCTCTCTCCCTCCTTCCGTCCATCCAGTCACCTATCCTGTTTGCACAGAGGCTTGGAAGCCCCCTAGGCTGCTGGTTATGGCCCCTCCTCCACAAGCTGCTCCAGACTGCCATTAAATCCTTCTCTGCTGAGGGACCAAAAGCTGCTCCACAGCGAGCCAGTGTGGCATGTATTTCTTCTGGTAACTATGAAAGGGATATTCCAGAATCATGATTTTGGGTATAAAATTTCCCATTTTGATGTTTGAAGTTGTCTTGGTGAAAGAACCTGGAATGAGCTGAACACTTAGTGCAGCATCAGCATATTGCAGTTGCCAGGCCCACAGTACATTACATGAACACTTGCTGAACACCACCTTTGCCCTGTAAAGATACTCCTAAGGAGAGGTTTTTCAGTACAGCTAATGATGGCAAGCCTTGTGAGGAAAGAACTGTATCACTGCAGTAATTTAGCCCAAGGGAACTTGTAGAAATAAAGCAAGCAACATGTATCAGAGATTTGCCTTCTTTTTTCGGCTATTCACCCCAGCCAAGAAGGTAATGCAAAGTATCTTTCATTTCATTAAGGGCAATTTAAGTCATTAATGTCCAGCTGACACTGTAGTGTTAATTCTGCTCTGCAGAGGTAAGAAAATGGCCAGTGACCTGAATTTTTTAAGCTGCACAAAACCAGCACGGAACAATTACAATGCTACCGCCGTGGTTAGCTCCATCTCTAGGTATAAACAGGCTATTCCCTCAGAAAAAAATCAGAAAAGGTCAAACTTAAAAGCAAGGTCATAAGCAGAACACTGAAAAGACAGTAAAGTACTCTTCATTCTGAAATTCTTTTGGTATTTTATGATTCTAGTGGCTGGAGCTTTTTTTAATAAAAAAAAATTAAGAGCAAGTCAGGTGAGAAACTTCTCTTAGATGAAGTGTCAGACAGACTCAATGGGTGTAAGCGAAGGTGAGAATGAAGAGGAGGGATTAGTTCAGTGACTAGAGCTGGAAGTTTGGAGGAAAAGATGACAGCAAAGAGGAAGACATCTGTATGATCAAGCCCATGAAGGATTTTCAACTGTTTTTGTACTAGATACCTAAATATATAAAAAAAATAGTGTTTTGGTATCACCACATTGACTCAACTCCATTTTTCTTACGAATGAGCAAGGTGAGATTCAGCTTCACTGACAGAAATTCAGGGGTTCTTTTTGATGATCACAAACATCTTGTGGAAGAATTAGAACAGTTGAAGAAAAGAAGGATACATTGCCTAAAAAAAAAAAACCAATTACTTAACCAGAGTGTGTACTATCTAATTAGATGTGATCCAGCTGGCATCTCATAGCAGCTGTACATAAAAACTTCCCATTTCTAGAATCCTCACAATCTGACTAAAAGGAAAGGTAATGTGATCCAGCGGCAGTTTTTAGAGTTACTAAATTAAATAAAGCAAAATAGTACCAAAATTATACACGCTGAATTTCTAGTGAAGGGGTTAAGGCCCTGAGACCAAGGAAGATGTTGTAAATAATTTAGATGCTTAGTTGAAAAAATAGGCTCTGGATGGTTGAAAAATAAGGGATAGGGGTAAGATAAGGAGACAGCTGGATGATCCCATGGTAGACAACTCAATCTTGAAAAGGGATACAGAGAATCACAGAAATAAGCAAGTTACAAGAGAGTGGCAACAATCGCCTCGAATATGGTCTGCTGATCCCAGCCTTGAGTTTATGCAGAAGTACAGGTCAACCAGCAGGTGTAGTGAAGAGGACTACAAGCCTTCATCTCAAGACCCCCATGACCACCCAAAGACCACTAGGGAAGACAACTATGCATGGGGACCATACATTTGCATATATTAATGGATTCCAGGAAATCTCATGTATAGGTAAATGGAAATCACATGAATATGTGTAACTTTACGGTATATAGTCTCTAAAAGTTTGCCAGATTGTTGGAGCACTTATGGTGGAGCTATCCCCAGTGCTGCCCCAGTGCTACAATAAAGAATAGCTTACTTCATAACAGTCTGCTGTTATCGAGTTTAATTCTATCGAACTCCTTACCCAGCTGCATCTAGGCTTCCCACTTCGGCAAGGTTAGAAAGCAAGCAGGTTTGGATGCTGCCAATCTTTGTATCAGAAGGACACATTCAGCTACATGTGAAGCAGCAGTGCTGTTCAACAGGGAGCATGTTTCCCCAAGAGAAATCACAACTTACTTAATACAATTATTGCCTCATGTATACGTGCATGCACGTGTGTTCATTATAGCCAGGTGTACTATTTTCTGCCTAACGCAAGGCAAGAATGCTGAAGATTGGTGCTCCTAAAATATTGATTTATTTTTTTTAAACACCTCTTGAAGCCTAATAGCACTATTCACTTGAGATTCAAATTCACAAACACAAGCAATAACTGATCTTTTTCAAGTCTTCAGTGTGGATAACCATGAAAACTAGATCTGTATTAGTTAAGTTACAGCTAAGCCTTATTATTTGCATTCAGGTGAGTGATTTGCAGTTGTGCCATCACCCTTGTAAGGGGAAGCAACCACTGCCATTTAATGCCTCAGTATTCAGTGCTAAGTCCAGGGCTAACATATGTTGAGATTGTATATGGATCAGTATTGCAGTAAGAATTACACATTTTACAGTTCATGACAATATAACGCACAACACTGCTGAATCAAACAGCAGAGACTTACAAAATGAGTTATGCCACCCTTAACAGTGGCTGGTACTGGAAATAATACACTGACCACTTGCAGAGCAGCAGTTAGGGACTTCAGGACAAAACAGGCACATCTGGCATCATATGTGTTTGGCTTGCAAGGCAGGATTTTACAGGTTGCTAAGCTGCTGTAAAGTGCTCATCAAGTCTTGAATTGTTCAAAGTACCACACAAACACATTTGAATGTTTGGCTGGTGGCACTTGGGTAAACTGTCCCTGCAGCCTTACAGCTGGCCACATTGCACATTCATGGTTTTCCAAGAACCCATTTTCATCTGATTTGGTCCTTGAGCAACAATATGAAACAAACTATCAGAGACTGATGCACCCCAGATCCTCTAAATCCTATCAAACTTCACTGTGTTTAGGTTTTACAAGCACATTTTCAGGCACAGAGAGGATTGGGAAGGTGGGAGGACACTGTCCTAACAGCGGATATTTTCTTGTCCCCCTCCCCACCAAAAAAGCCCATGCTAGACTTTTGGGTTTGAAAACAGAAGGATCAGTAGAGGTGCCTGGGTATAGCTTAGTTCACAGCCACTGCAAAATTCCTGTAAACCCCCTAATACCAGTGCAACATTCTTTGCATGGGATTTGCAGGTCAGCCTGCGTGGCAATATTTTGAACCATTAATGATTCCCAGGGGGCTGGATTCAGTGTGATTAAACACAAATGAGACACATAGATAGATGAGAGCCATGCAATAAGCTGTATATATGTTGCTTTAGTATTGCAGCAGGACTGCACTTACTACATATAGCTATATATAGATATATAGCAACCAAGAGCTGAATCCTTAAAAGCTGAGAATTATCCAAGCCCCAGGTCTGGTCTGAAGAAAGAGCTCATTTCAGAGTCAGATGTCTCTCCTGAATTTCCTGAAAATTCTTTTTTCTTTCATCAATATGCAAACACACTCAGAATTACAGTTTGTCACCTTCAAAGCAACAGGATTATGTAGCTTGCAGACAGTGTTTTAAAGAAAGGATTCTACCTGCCACTTGGACACATATCCGCAACACAGAGGGACCTGGATGTGTTATGGAGCCATGGATATATCCTGACATGCCCAGGAACTATCAGAGAGGTGGTACCCATACAGGAGACCCAGCTGCACCTTTGAAGGCAAACTTTGAGATACAACAAAGAAATGGAAAAGCCATCTTCATCTATCAAAATAATGCAATTAATGAACCTCAAATAGCACAGCTTAGCCACAACAGACAGACAAAGAAAAAGCTGTTTAAGAACAGCTTGAAGGTATAGAAACTGACTGTCATACTGTAGTTTAAAATGGAATCATTTGCGACACCATGTAGTGGGGGCTGCTTTCCCCAGTGGATAGGAAGGCTGTTTCTGCTAAACTATGGGCAGCTGGGCACGTGCCAGACCCCAAGCCTCCTACCACTGCTGTTCCTGGCTGCCTGCAAAATCCACAGAGAAGCTCCAGTTCCCAAGCCTTTACACTTTTGCCAAAAGAATATGAAGTGCTAGCGAATTAGAGCACCAGTATCTTACCCTCACTTTGCAGAGGTATAAATGTCAGGGAAGCTCCAAGGTAGTGAAGCAAATAAACTGAAAGCAGGCAAGATAAAGCAAAACTTAGGCACATTCTTACACCAGAAATGCTGTAAGAGGCAAGCACAAGGCAATACCATGATAAAAGATGGCACCTGACTCCCAGATAGCTCCACATATGCAAATGAATGTAACACAGATAGGGAAAATCAACATCTGGTTTTACTCAGGAAGAAAAAGGGTTTTCTGTTTGTCAGTGTGCTCTGAACCACCCACCACAACGATTTTGTGCAGCAATTCAAGAAAAGATGCATGGGAAACAACAGGAGACAAATATATTTTGTGTTCTTTTCTACTTTACTCTTCTGAAACCACCCATCCCTTTATTAGCACAAAAATAGCAACAGAAAGGTCCCCAAACTGTTTTGTTCCCATCCATCTTGTCCAGTTATTAGGGGAGTATGGACATGAATCAAGATACTCTGTTTTCCACATGTCTGCTGGTATTTAAGTGCTCTATGCAACATAAAAGAGCCCCAGCAGAAGAGAATGGAAGAGCTGCAGATAAGCCAGCTCATGAACCTGTTCCTGGGGAGCTGCCTGAGACTGGAGCCCAGGACTCCCACACTGACAAAATACTTAGCTAATTTGATAGAGATTAGCAATTTTGTGTTGAAAAACTGTGTTTCCAGAAGCTAACTTCAAAAGGGAAAAAAACCCGAACAACCCACAACAAAAAACCCATAGGTAAGCTTGTAAAATAACAGAACACCGGACAATTCCTCTTTGGAGGAGGTCACCTCTCTCCCCTCTAAGTGCGTACTGGTAGACAAGGGCTCACAAGCATGAACATACGATGTTTGTTTACAGGGCAGAATCAGTTTCTTTTTTTCACAGAGGATAAAAATATATAGATTTACAGACAAATCTTTTTAAACAGTTTGGTTCAACTTCCGAAGAAATTGACAAAGTTCTTACAATTCAGAGTCATAAATTCTCAGCGCATCAAAATAGCACTCAGATTGATGACAAATGGGTGAAGGGGGAATGTCAAACAATCCAAGGAACGGATAAGGCTAAAAGAAAACAGGCAGAACACAGAGGTACTGACGTTGAAGAGTCTAACAGAACACAGATACAGTGATGCTGAAAAGTCAGTTTTTGGAGCTAGGGTAAGAAAGTTGCAGACTTTTTGCCAACCCAAACTACCTGAAAGAAACATATCCTTATTATAATAGTAAAAGTAACTCCCCTTGAAGCAGAAACTTTGAGCAGGTGCCCCCCCCCCCCCCCCCAGCCCCCCCAACTCTGGAGCATGCATATTGTATATATTATGCAAAGTTATAGCCAGTCATGTTGGTCAACTAATTTATCTGTTTGTTGAACTGCATATAAACCTCCTAAAACCAGGAAAAGCTGTGCTAACTTTGTTGATTTACCACCTAGCACCCATGTCTGCACAGACATGTAATAAATAAATAAATACCTTGACTCCATGTGTTAATCGGCTTAGCACACCAGGTGGAGAATGCTGATTTTGGGACAACATGATCATAAGTGCTACAATATTTACCACTTGCTTTGAAGTAAAAGGGAACTTTTGCAGACCTGTAAATAAATCCCGTTCATCCTTATTTAAAAACTATTTCTGAGCATGCACTGGGTCCCACAGGACACAGGAGACCAAAAGTTTCCACTGATACTTTGCTCCCACAAGGTTCCAGTAAACCACTTCCTTCCACTCACCTGATCCAATCGATGCAGCAAAGGTCATGCAATGCTGCAGGACACTGGCATTAAACACCACTGGTTAACAGTATCAGGTTTTTGGGTTTTTTTGTCCACAAAGCCCAAGAAAGAGAAAAAAAGCTCCCTGCAGCAGTAGCAGATCAAGCATTTGGTTTGATACGAAAAGTGAGACATTCTGGTCCAATTCTCTATTCTTCTGCACAATGCTATGGGACTAAAAGTTACTAAAAAATTGTCAGCTTAATTCTCCAAGCTATATATTTCAATATTCTAGAAGGTCAAAGGCAAATAATAATAATAAAAAAAATAGCAGGAGGTTCACTGGATAATTAATTTAGTAACATATATATATATATATATATATATATATATAAGTTCTTACATCATTTAATTGGTCTTTTTCAAGGTCCTTTTTTACTCTAAGACAACAAAGGTCCTTTGTTACTCTAGAAGTTCTATTTATTTAATCCAAAATCTAATCTTAGCTGCACAAAGAGAATATCAGGGGGAAAGCTCCTCAGAGCTCTACTGTACTAAACATTATGATGACAGGGGAATTAACATACTTTACACTTACTTTTTAACTGCAGCCTTTGCACAACTGACACCTCGAATGTACAGAAAGAGCAGCCCTGAAAATTGAAAAGCAACTTCATAGTAAATTGTTGATTTACATTTCTTTTTGTCAAGACCTTTTAGAAAACTCTAATTTAGGACTCAGGCTTTATTAAAAAGAAAGCAGAGGGAAGATAACAAATATTGAGAGCAGGAGCAGCCGTATTTACTCCCTTCACCAGCTAGGTAGCTAGAGGAAAGGTGGGATTGCATTTGCTTTCATCTGCTCCTATTTCTGGTTTTAGATCACCAGTTTGCCACATTCAGGCTAAATTGCAGCCAAATTCTATAAAACCAGAACCATTTAGCTGAAACATTCGAAAGCTAAGATCCTACCTGATGTGCTTTCTTCAGAGTGGTGAGGTAGTGCAGGACACCAGCTCTTTAACAAATTATTGCCAATAAAACCCAAAGCCTAAATTTCTTGTATCTTAGGTACTCCATGATGGCTGAGTGGGTGGTCCGTGCTCATCTTCTGCAGTAAATGCAAGGAGCCTTTGTTGTCACTACAAAAGCAAGTGTACTTCCAGCACTAGTTGGCTGTGCATGATACAAAAGGCACCATTAATTTTCACTAGCCTTGAGATACACCAGCTTTGCCTTGCTGCCTTCCGAAGAGGAGGCAGCTAATTTCCCCAGCCGTTCCCTCACTCTCAGCTTTGATTTTGCTATATGCAAGCCAAAATCCCACATTGTTCAGATTGTGTAGTCAGTGCTTATGGCGGTGCTGTTTGATTTAGCCAGCAGCTTTTTGAAAGAAGTTCCCCCTCCCTTCTCTGTTACATGCAGACTGATCATGCACATGTACAAGAAGGTTCAGCCGAGTTTAGCTTGCACACTGAACTGTTCTAGTAAGGAGAATACAGATTACCTGATTTTCTTGCAGAACACATTGTCTGCACAAACAGATGTACAGAGTAATAATCCTCACATGACAAAAAAGCACCTGATCTGACCATACTAGAGCTTTAGTAACGCAGGAATTCAAGCAGACGACAAACTTGTCTCTAAAAGGTTTGATTAATTGGAGCACTGCTATTTTGTGCAAGTCTATGAATCATGGGCATGATTACCTATTTGTATTACTATGTAGTTAATCATCCCAAAGCATTCAATGTGGAAGCTTGCTTTTCATCTGGAAAAGGCTATTGAGGTGTTTGTTTCATAGAACAGGGAGTACGAAGGCACAATAGCTTGTTAGATTGGACTATGGAGACAAGGCATGCAGGTCAGCTTGATACTAGGGCCTGTGACGAGCTGTGTCTACAGTTAATGAAGCACTCCTGGCTCTCCACTCTGCTGTGAATTATATGTGCACATCTTTAGCCCACAAAAATAGTTACACAAGTGCATGGTGGTTGAATAGCCAGGAAGTCCTATAAAATCAGTACATCAAATAGATGAATGAAGGCATAGCAGGATCTTTTCCTCCAAGATAATGTTTTCGGCATCTGATAATTCTGTCTAGCCAAGGGTATTAGGAAGGATTAAATATGTAAATAGATGAACCTGAATTATTCTGTGATCCTATGATAACAAATCTGTGGGGTGCTCAAGGGTGAGCTATCCAAGCAGAGCTTACCTTCACAGCCATATAACATGAATTAACTTTTTTCCTATTCATCATCAGACAAGTGCTATCAGATTTTGATTTGTGTGAAAGATTACACTTTATTTACTATCAAAAGTAGTAATTTTTCTTTCAGTTATGAAAGACCAGCTCCTAGAGCACCCTCGCAGCCCCCAACTATTTGCAGCTTAGGAACTCCCTGTGATGAATCCAGTGTCTGTGTATTTAGTAACCTTCAATAAATGTATTTTTCATGAACTTCCCTAGTCTCTCTTCGGGCTGATGAAAACATTCAACCCACCTCAGCATCCCATGGCGAGGAGCTACCCAGTGAAAAAGCAGGTGAAGCTGCCTCCTGTTTGCTCTGAGCATGCCTCCAGCAAGCTTCAGCTGATGTCTCCTCCCACTTGTGGGCCACCAGTTGCAGTCCACCCTTTCCATGACACTCATGTTTTCATAGATGTCTATCCTATCTTCTCATATCAGCCCCTTCTGGAGTATGAAGAGTCCTGACCTAGTCTTTCCTGACGTGGAAGTTAGCTGCAATTTTGCTCAGCATTGTTGCCCTTCTCTGAGTCTTTTTCAGATCAGTCACATGCTCCTTAAGACTGACTGACCAAACTGCACTCAGTTCTGGAGGTGCAGATGCTGCTTAGATGAACATATAATGATGTGCTCTGGTTTGTTCTTATTTCTGTCCTCAGGATCTCTACTGTGATTTGCTCTTTTTTGGCCACCAAAGCAACTGAATTTTATTGCTCTATTATTTACAGTTTGTTTCAGTGCTGATGCTAACAGTCATTAGAGGTAGACAGATGACAAACACACATTTCTCAACAGCCCGGAGAATAGGCTACAGCCATTCACTATCTACATTCACTGCTAATTGCACATTTAATTTCAGTTAAAATATACCAGACACTTATTCTTGAAACAATTCAATGACAATGGTATTATTAAAATGTATTGGCCACTTTGGGAGCTTGCAGTGATGCCATATGAGCTACGAGGCTTAAGCATGTAAAAGCACATCCAATATGCTTTATTTCTGACAGCTTCTCATGCTTCCTATTTTTTAATGCTGAAATTAAATGAAGAGCAGAAGTGAATTTTAAGGGGTAGCAAATACATGACACAATGGAAAAGGAGTTTGCTCCATTTTGGTTCAAGCATTTTAATGAACATGGGCAAGTCTTCCCATTACTGCTGGGAAATAAATGGTGATTTGCTATCAAGAAACCAACCCTCAAAAACCTTTGCAAGATCTTTGGTAACTGTGGTCATAGGACTACCAGAATGATGAGTACAGCACTAGGGAAAGATGAAGTGTTAAATACTGGCTGGTGTCAGTGCTCTCACCTGCAGGAGCTTGTCCTCAGGCTACATCACGACCAGGACAGGCAGAGCTTGGAAGCTCGGGAACAGACAGTTCGTTCTGGTATGACCCAGTAACATAATGCTCTGTCCTCCTGGATTTGAATGCAAGCTGAGAGATGGGTCTCATGTTTTTTCTGGGTTACTAGAAATCAAAGCCAGACTTAGACAACTGGCCAATAATCTACTTTTGTACTCCAAGGTAAGATCTAATCTGGCTGTTTCATCTATGTAGTACCAGACATAACTATAATAGACCCCAGCTCATGCCCGCCAACTCTTCCTTGCAAATTGTACAAGCTCTGTTTTAAGATGTTTATGAGTTTCAGAAATGTGACAGCTACTTGAATAATGGAAGCAGTTTGGTCAGACAATAGTTTTGCTAATAAGGATGACACTTCCTTGCCTGTTGAAACTGCACAGGAACAAGAAAACAGAATATATCTGCATAGATCACATAGTCCTAGTGAGCAAGGACCATGTGCATCACTAAATCAAGCACAGGAGTTTTTTAAAGCTCTCTTCCTTTTAGTCTGAATGCTGTGAGGAAGCAATGGCTCTCCTGAAGCCCTGCAAGCTCCTGTCTGCCTGCAGCTCATTGTTCAGCCTTAATGTTTTTCTATGTCCATGTCTTGGTCTGGCTTGAGCACATTTATTTGAGGGTGAGGGTGCTCAGGTATGTCTTTCAGGCCATATTGGCTGGGCTGAACCTGTGTGACCAGGGAGGCAGGGTACCTACATCTGTGTCTTCCAGTGAAAGAAAGCACCTGGAGCATTTACTGTTGCATTTTACAAAGCAGCAGACCCAGTCCCTTCCTGTGTGATGCCTCCTGAGGCAGTAATTCCCCTCTCAGGTGAACAAAGCCCTCTTGTTCTTACCTTTTGCCACTTTCTCATTGAATCCTCCCAAAACACATGTATTTTTCCACACCACAGCACCCCAGCAGATGCTGTTCGGAGCCACCCGGTGAAATCCAACCCTGCGTTTGGGCCCCTTTCAGCTGACCAGCTCCTGCTGCAGTTTGTGCCACCCCAGCCGTACTCCTCTCAACCAGCACAAGAGTCAAATTCTCCCTCTTTACCAAGAGCTGCAGATTTTATTCCAGCTGCCCTAATATCTAGGCAGGTTTGCTAGCCATAAATATAAAAAAATTAATATCACTTCCACCATTTTAAAGGAGAGGTGAAAGCTTTGTTGATCAATACTGATCCAAATTAAAGCTTACATTTACTATTTAGTACTGTAAAATAATTTCCACTTTGTTCACACTGAAACACAGACAAATGTAAAAAACTGAAATGAGTGAGGTCCTCAGCTGTAAGCACTGCAGAGTAAAGTTTCCTCAATGACTGACTTTTTTGGTACATGGCAACTCTGCAGCAGAAATCAATAAGCTTTCCTCTCCTCAGTTTCATTCAATAATTAGCTTTTTCAAAGCTGAAAAAAAATTACCTAAAAGCCAGGAAGACTTTCCTTTTCTGCTCATCTATGAACAAAAAGTGTATGCATGTTTTTTGGGCCTTTTGGTCCTAAAAAAAATGAGATAAATTGATAATTATATAAAAAAGAAAACTTACTCAAATCCTTAACTCCAGATCAAACTTTTCATGTAGTAAATGATTTTCCATAGATTTCAGTGTTGATATAGATTTTCTTTGGGGTCCAGCATATTTTGCTCCATTTGATTTACAACACATTTTATTAACCATTATATTGATTTTATATATGTTAATTTGCTCTAATCATCTTCAAGAGACAGCATGAAAAAATCTAACCCCCCCCAATTTCATAAATAAGAAACACCTTTCACTGCTTCCTCACAAAATAGAAGATTAAATAGCAATCTACATGAATGTACGTTAAAACAGATACTTGTTTACCCATCTGTATAGCTTACCCTCCTGTTTAGCAAAGACATACTGTGTCTAATGTGCTATTCCAATTAGTTGCTAAATTGGGTCTTAATAGTTACAGGTGAGGATTAACCAGTCTTTAGACAACAAAAAACTATGTTGAAAAAAGGGAAAGCAAAACTAAAAATTATTATCTAAATTGCTGTTTTGTACTTAAAGATTTAAACCTCACTAAGACCAGTTATTTAAGTTACTTTGATTTCAACCAATACATTTACAATGCAATTATTTTTCCTCAGAAATTTCAGCTGCTGGGAGAAAAAACAATAATGCCAGAAACTGCAGCTAGGGCACAAAGGAACAAGACAATAGGCCAAAAATGTGGAAGTCCTATTTATTATTTACACTGTGCCTATATACATAAACTGCTCATTTCCATAAAATCTATTTAAAGTTAACCTTCTGAGAGGATAGTTGCATTGTAATTGAACTCGTTTATCAAAGTAAAAACATATAAAAGTAAAACAACCATTCCGCACTCCAATCCAGTGATGTAATGTGCAATTGCTTTCTGGAATGAGAACCATTTACTAAATACTTTTCTCACCTAGATTTGCACGTGCTTTCTTAAAAGGCACCAGCACCTCAGCTAGCTGAGTTCTGCCATACATCAGACCACTATATTAACAGTTAGGACAGAAGCAACCCATATTTGGAATAAAGTAGCTATTGCAACAGCAGGATAAAGTTGGCTTGCTGATTCTTTTATTGGAGTTTAGGGGGGAAAAGGAGAGAAGACAACCACTTTTGCAATAAGGAAAATTCATTCTTTGTACTGAGCAACCCATAAGGCTCCCATTGGCAAGACAGTACCTGTGGGGTAGGAAGAGGAGGGGGAACATTTTAAGCAGGAGGCAAATCTAATTCATGGGTTTCTGCAGGGAGACACTGACAGAGGCCTCCTTGGCGTTGCTCATCTTTCACAGCATCTTCTTCTGCAACCCTGGCTGCCTGCACCTGGGTCCTGGCTTCGAACCCAGCAAAGCAAGAGGGCACAAAGAGTGCAGGAGCAGAACACTGGGGATGGGTTTGCCTGAGGCTCTAGGAGAGATAAGCAACAGAGGTCTGTCCTGGAAAACATTTCTGGCCTTGCTAGGAAGAAAAAGTAATATGAACTTTAAACTCCGACCTGTTGCCATGCTTTAGCTCCTAACATGCCACACTTCACCTTTGCAGGACACTGCAAAGCCTGGCCTTGCTGGCTGCGCTCCTGGATACAGAGAGCCCTTGGTGGGGGCTTGCCTGCAACCCCCTCCAAGGAACAGATCCCTGAACTCCACAGGAGGCACCAGGGAGATGGTGGAGGGAACTCACCTGCTGGCTGGCTTGTCCTGGAGCCAGGCTGAGGCAGCAGCGAGTCTGCTCCACTGGCACCTGCAGGCAAGCTGGGTTTGCCTCAGTGGCGGGTACCCCTCACCATGCCTGCGTGAGCTGCAGGCAGCGACGCCGAGAGGGTCCAGGGGGGTGATGGGACAGGCTAACACTTCAGAGGTACACCCCCTGCTTTCCACCTCCCTCCCTCTTACAAGATTCCACCAGGGGCAACAGCCCGCAGCATGGGCTCATGCAGGCTACAGAGTAGGGTCATACACTTTGGTACTTGAGGCACATTGGGCCTGGAGAGCCATGATGGGGCAAGAGGTAGCCGAGAGGCTACTGTCTCCCTGGCAGCATGAGCACACCACAACGCCCTGTGGTATTCCAGGGTCCCACGTAGGCAGGTGGAAATGGTACTCCCACTGTAATGTGCTCACCAGGCAGTGCACGCACACCCTAACACAATGCACAGCCTCAGCCCAACATCTGGCTCCACCTCGCATCGCAAAACAGTGTTTAAGAAGCCTCCTACACAGAAAGCCTTGAATGCGGCAATGAAGCCATACACCAAGCATACAGGTACCAGAACTTTATTAGATGTTTCACTGGATACAAAGAAATTGGATTTTATGTTACTCTGTTTTTACATTAAATACACATTCTTATCATAAAAATTCACATTTGCAATACAGAACTGTAGGCATTTTTTACACAACATTTATTAAAGTACCACTGAAAGGATCCTAAAAAGAGAAGGTGCAGCTCTGTGAACCTTTGTGGGCACAACACACAGGGAGCTCCATGTCCTCAGTGTTACACAATTGTCCTTCCCACGAAAACAGAGAAAAGTCATTCAAATGCATTAATGCTCATTGGGAATAATAAGGCTTCTGTACAGAGATCCTGAACAGTGTCTGGAGGCAGTGTCGCAATAACAACCTATATATCAGCTACATGATCTTAAAGCTACTGATGACTGAGGCAGTCAGAAACTCATCAACTGTCCTGGCAAGCCCAGATGTATCTTCTTTTTCTTTTTAAAATTACGTTTTTAACCATGCATTCTTATTTTCAATAATAATAATTACACATAAACCCAGGATTCTGCTTTAAGGTTCACAGCTTCTCAGCAAAACCAATTTCAGCTACTCAAGTGATCTCTCCTGACCAAATTTACTTTTCTAGGATCCAGAGCTGAGGGAAGAGATGTCACCTCACTGCAGAAAAAAAAGCCTAAGTGTACCTCCATCTGAGGAGATGCTCATTGGAATATCATCCAACCTGTTTTTAATTTAGAGGGGCAAAGTTTATAACTGAATTCTCATCAGCCGAGAAGTCAACCTAAAAGGACATGTGTACATAAAATGGAGGAATGTGGAGATAAACCATCCAGGGACATCAGTTATGGGACACTGCCATATTTTAGCCCCATATTTAACATCTTATGAGAACCTGTGGATTGCTATGGTGTACTGAGGATGACAAACCTATAATCCTCACTTTGAGCCATGTTGCTCACAGCTGGCAGTTAAAGGGATGCGTATGCAGAAGTTGAGATAAGGAGCGCTGAGCACAGGCAAAGGACAAGAGTGGTAAGAGGTTGCATTTTAACTAGACAAATATAACAGAAGAGGGTCTGAAATCAGACTTCTGCCTTCCCTCAATCACTGTTCAGGTGGGTATGGCTGAGGCTGACCTCGTACAAAACATACCATAGGGCAGGCACGCTCTGCCTATCCTGTCCAACCAGCCAGGCACAAGGTGGACACTCTCTGTGTTCAGTATGTCTTTCAGAATTACCTTTGGCACCAGGCAGGGGCATCTCAGACAGAAACCATGAAGCGAGAGCCAGACCTGGCTGTGAGAATTGTAGAGGGCTCATACTTGTGGGTAATGTAGAGATCCTTACGTAGAGCGTAGGTCCTGCAATCCACTGGGAAATTATTATAGTTTTTTTAATTAAAGCTTCCACAGCTCCTGAAAGCAGAATGCTGCATGTGGGCAGGCCAGACCAGGCTGCTCAGCTTCTGACATTTATCATTTTTACACCCTCGACTGGAGCACAGTTCAAAGTTCTTCCAGCAAATTTACAGCTATGTTCCGGCACAGGACAGTAATAGTACTACACAGTATCCAGGCACTTCCCCAAAGGCAGGGCATCACCACCCTCCGATCATGATTGTATCCCCAAAGATGAATTTTAGACCATTCAAATACATGATCAGAATTTCCACTAGCATCAGCAGGAGCTCTGTGTGTACAGAAGTGATTTGATCTGTATCACACTTGAAAGCATGTCTTTGCCACCCCCTACAATCAAGGCAGTAAAACAGGCAAACATCCTATTCCTTATTTACCATAAGTGAGCTCCAAGTAACTTGAAGTTAACTGTTCAGTGCCAAGAAGTGAGCCCCACGGACTGACATTTGAAATCAGAACTGATAATTATGGGATTTAAACAATATTATACGAATGCATTAAGGCAGGTTACATAACTGTCCTTTCCCTTTAGGATTTATTATTATTTTCTTGCAAGTTGTAGACAATCCATACTCCCATACACACACAAACCTACAAAACAGCAGCACAGTAAAAACAAAATAGATCACTGAACTCCAGCATACTTGTAATCAATACATTGCACATACTATACAGCATATTTTAACCTCATCATTGGGTGAACACACACAATTCAGAACAACATTGATTGTATGTAACACAGAAGCTACCACTGAGATATGGTAAGTACACCGTATACACTACTAGCTTTTACATCACTGAAAAGGAGTTTAGAAGTTTAAAATAGTATTACCTGAACTCTTGAAATGACCAAACAGCCTACTCAGTTGCTAATATCTAATGCTCCATATAATACAGTCAGGATAAACAGCACTGGACTAGTGTTTTCAGGGTACTCTACTTTTTTGATACGTGGAGTAAAGCTCCAAAATTTTAGATTTCTTTCACAACACAGCATATACTTACTACACACTGACTATCTGCTCCCTCTCATCCCAGGGTAAAGGCTTAGTAACTACTCTGAAGTTAGTAGAAATGGTCTAGATTTGTATGAGTATGACAGAAAGACTTAGCTGAGCATACAAGGTCATACATTTCCTCTCACAGATGTATGTATATATACACACACATGTATGTTCAGAAGATGGCTTGATATGGCAGGACCTACAAAACCAGTAAAGTAACCAACAGAAAGGAATGCAATAACCCACTGATTTTAAAATTAGGCTCTTGTGGTCTGATTCTGATCTTACCCCTCTGCGCGCAAGGCAGGAATCAGACTCCAGGACCAGCTGCTATTTGGTCCAGATCGCTGCAGGCTGGATCAGTACTGAACATGTCATCCTGTGTAAACTTGAAGATAGAGCCAGGTGGGTTTACACCAGCTGAGACACTGCATGTGTTGTGTAATGCAGTCGCAATTTTTCACGTGTGACTGAAAAGAAAGGATCAAGTAGTCATGTGAAAACATCAGAGAACGACACTACTTGATGGGTATACAATGAACCATAGCCAGAGGGAAAATGAGCACAGGAAGAAAAAAAGTGTTTTGATACATGAAATATGACAGTTTGAGTAAGCGGATGCTTATGAAGATCAATAGTGTAGACAGGTATTTTTTTCTCTGATGGTCTAATCACAATCATCTAATTTCCCACCCAAAATTCCTCATAATACGTGTGTAGAAACCTCCCAAATGAATCAGGTCAGAACAACTCATCTGACCCAAACCCACAAGTACATTTCTGTGTGAAAACAAAGAGTTTTAGCTGCATACGGGTGGCAAAACTGGGCTCTTGAATGGTCCAGTTGTACTGCATAGTCCCATCTGGCTTGTTCTTTTCTGGAGAAATCTCTCAAACAGTATCAGCAGGGAATGTATCCCTATCAGGATTTACAGTTTTGGGGCCTCACAGATAAAACTGCCAGAAAAGCACGAATAATATCCCCATACACGCACTTTTTGTTTTAGTAATTAAGGCGAGTTTGTTTACCTGTCCCTAACAGAAAATGCTGTGCTTCTCCAATAAAAAGGAGATCAACAGCTAAATGAAAACATAATTTTTCTGATCAAAACTTAACATTTTGCTAAGACTTATTTTTCCCCCATTGATGGAGAAACTATATGGTTTGTCTATTATCCTTTGTGTCAGAGGATTTTTTTTGCTTTGCTTTTATTTTCCAGCACCCAAATAACAATTAGAATAAAACCAATGCCAAGCGAACATTTCATAACAATGCTAACAAGCCCAAGATAGCGCTATATTTATTCATATATACAGGTGCGCGCGCGCACACACACACACACTTTTCTTAAATACAGCAGAACATTTGCTTTGAGTACACCTCTGAGTAAGCAAAAAGTTCAGTGTGTCTGGTGTGTGTTTCAGCATGGGGTCCCAGCAGGAATGTGGTGTTGTTGATGCTCTCAGATTCAACAGAATTTCAATATGAATCCAAAAAAAGAAACCTAGTTTTCGCTCCACCCAAGGATTCAGTTTACTTTACTATAGTAAAAGGATAGGTTAACTATTTTGACTGTGCTTAAGCAGATGAAGGATGACAGGAAGAGTGTGGAAGCAAACAAACCCATCTAAACGGAAAAATGAAAAGAGCATTTCACACCACATTGCCAATAAATAAGCAAAAATACTCTTGTTTCTATGCAGGACACACACATAGGGTAGGTTAAAAAAATACATATACTCCATGTTTGATTTTATGTGTCTCTTACATTAATTTTGTTTGGAGAGTCTATGGAAACTGGAAACAAAATGCCTCAACCCACCCCATAACTTGCTTAGTTGTGGGTGAAAGCACTAGAGTCCTACCCCTTGTTCAATGCAAAGATGGGCTGTGACTCTTGGTAAATTTTTGAGGCAGTTCAGGTAAAGTTTTAATGCTGTAAAAAACCTAACTGGCTTAGATTACAGATTTCACTGGGGATGAATCTTACAGTCCTAACCTATACAGAAAAAATGCTACAGAAGCAGGCATCATAGCGTCATAACAGCTGCACAGTTTTTTTCAACCAAATTTATAATTCTTCTGTCCAGAAACCCGAGTATCATTATGCAAGTGTGCATGGATGTCTTTGTGTCATATACATACATTTCAATGTGTCATTATACTACACATACACTTAAACTTTCTTTACAGTGCACACATGCACACTTTTTCCAAGGCACCCTCTCAGTACAAAATAGCAGCAAGTTTTCATTTTATTCCACTTCTTCCTAAATTAAAAACAACAAAAACCCTATAAACCCCTCGTAACCCACCTGTTCGATAACACCATTTTAGTTTTTCTAAAATCTGATGGTAGATGGTATTCCTTACCATCTGACAGAGAATAGCAAAGGACTGTATGATGCCATTCTCTTTTCTCACTCAACCAAAAGTTCTAGTAACATCAATGGAAACTTGACCTCAGTCTTTATCCCATAAAGCTCTACAATATCTCAAAGAGCATTTTTCTTTTAAGACATTATAGCATCTACTGTTTTGTACAAATGAAATGTTTTGCTTTTCAAAGTAGTGTGTCTGTGCATTGATGCATCCAGGAGATATGACTGATTGCATTGTATCCAGTTAGGTGTCATACAGTGCCAATGCTCTCATTTTATAAATCACTATGTTTTCCACACATTTGAGTTTTATATATGTTTCATTAAAAGTAGGATGATCAGCAATTCTGCTCCTTGCTAGAACAGTGCCATTCAGGAGACTTCCAACCTTGTGTTACGCAGTATTACATCCCACAATTCAAGGGCTATAGATTATGGTTATTTGCTAGAAATTGAACTACTATGCTCTTTAGTAGAGTAATCAGTGCCAGTGATGAAACTGGCACTGATTCTTTTGTAATCAGCAGAGAAGTGTTGTGTTTGGAGCTGCCTTAAAGAGAAGCTTAGACTGCACCTATTTTTTTGAGTATTTGAAGTTTTAGTCCTGCAGAAAGCACATTTCCACTATGGGACAAAATCCCAACCACCTACAGTACAGACAATTTCCTGATCCTATCCCCAATCTAGGCTCAACACAGGAAATTTTCCTATTAAATTCAGTGTATGTTGGATCAGGCTTTTATGTAAAATTAATCCTGGGATGGTATGATGCTCCAAGCTGGCCTAACTTTGTTCCTGCCAGAACCAGGAAAAATACGTACTGGCATCTCCTAGTACAGAATTAGGCCAGCATCATCTATCTGCTGACTTGACCTAGGGAGAGACATTGGAAAACCACATTTCGAGAATGAAAGGCAAGCAGGACTTAGTCTGTGCTCTGTGCAGGATACGTAATACATCATGTTAACTGTCCACTGATATCTGTGTGTTAGAGGCATGACTTTGGATTTACTTCACAAAGGCATTTAAACCTGTAGCTCACTGATAAATATGATCAGTTAAACCACCTAATAGATAAAGTGTAGTGGCTTAAAATTTGTGGGCCAGATATACTGTCCTCAGTCTCCTGGTGTAATGATCACATTGTTGGGAATCCTGCTGTGGGCAGGCACAGGCAATACAGATCCCCTTGCTTCAAAAGCAGCAAATTTCTTGGCACTGTTCATAATCATAGAAGACATATGAATCGCATTTGATACTCATGGAAAACATGTAAATGGCCTTCTTTTATCACACGCTGTAAACATGTTTAGTTTTGCTCTTCACATGAAACACAAATGTAAAAATTGATCACAATTGATTAAAACATTTCCCCTACGCCCACCCACTAAAGCCCTAAACACCTTAGCGTGTTATAGGAAGATTAGTGTTTTACAAGATAATTCTTTTAAAATGCAATCTTTTTGTCCCCCCACATTCTAAACAATGCAACAACACACATATTATAGTACTATCAAGTAGTGTCATCTTCACCTTCATCCAGGGCATAGTTGAGCTTTATTACTGTGCTGATAAAGTCACCGAGTTCTACAAAATCTGCGGTGATAATATTCACACCACCTTCTCCTGGTTTCTGAGTTCGGACCCACTGCATCATTGCAGGAAGAGCCCTAAGGAGAAAAAAGGACAATACACATAAAGCAGTGAGACAAATGCATCGAGACAGGATTTACCAACAGTGACTCCCAGTGATCTTGTTTTCTAAGAGAACCTTGTGAGAAAGGACACAGGTTACTGCTCAGCCCCCTTCTTTTTATAACATTAATTCTCTTGGAAATAATATATTGACTGCACTTCAACTTCTCAGTAAAAAGAATGGAAGGAAGATCATACAGGCTCACAGTAATTACTGATCTTGCCTAGGGACAAGGGCATAAACCAGATACCTTTTCAATATCATCCAGCTATATGACTACATGGGAATTGTTTATGGGAAAAAGCAGTAACAGAGAACACAAGCTATTTGCAAAGCATGTCTGACACATTCAAAGAAATGCTGAAAATAATATTTTGGCAGACACTGGACCAACCCTGATTTCTACAGTGTAAGTACAGCATATTACCAAATACCCTTTCTTTCCCAGTATTCATGTCCTAGCCATGAGTTATATTTAATAATAAACCAGTGGTTAGTAACAGAAATGAAAAGCACCACAGTCATATCAACTCTTTTCTAAAATGGAATATTTTTATTATGTCAGACCCTTCGCATGGGAATACTGGGGTCTAAAAGATGTCTTCCTAACTGGATTTGTAAGTATAAAGAAATTTTTCTGACACCATGAAAATATAAAGTGAAGATTGTAAGAAATACCTATGGGAATATAAAGGGCTCTCCAGTCCTGCTGAGGAAGCCAGGCAGCAAGATCCAGTTTTCAGAAGACAGAAGTTAACAGCATTCCAAGAAAATAAGGTACATATTTTTCAGAGAGAGGGCATTTTTCAGAGAAAGGGTAATTGACCATTGGAACAAACTCCCAATGACTGTGACAAACTCTGTAGCACTTGGAGTCTTTAACTCAAGCCTGGATGTTGTTCAAAAAATACACTCTCAGTCAACGTCAGGCTGCTGCGATAAATGAAAGAACCTATGGACTGGGCAGGGCCACAGTATAGATAAACACTGTGTTCTCCCTTTGCTCTAACATCTATAAATCTGTGATTCCCCCTCACCCAGCATGCTGTACATCCTTTTTCACAGAGGCAAGGTAGATGTAAATTGTTGGTCTGACAGGAATTTAAATCAAGCTGAACATACTGAACCTAAATCTGCTCCCAAAAGCTTTAGGAAAATAGACCTGAAGAAAACAGAACTGTTGGCAGACACTTGTCAGTGTCTTGTACTTGTACTTGTCAGTGGTCATCAGAATCATTCAGTTTTCAAAACAGTTCAGTACAGAAAAACCCAAGCAGTTATAATTAGTCCCTTCTATCATTTTCCAGGAGAATGCACAACACTTAAGGTTTTGCTGCTGCAAAATGTGCTTAAATCCATCATAAGATCCACATTTAAGCCCAGCAACACATTTTATTTCACTCACTGATTCAATATGACTGAAGAACATGTATGTATGCACACTAGCTCATAAAACTGAGCTAAAGCACTCTGCGATTTAAGAACTCAGCCAGCTACCTTTAGATTTGAGTTTATGCAATCCTGACAATCTGCACTCCATGGAACTGTAACAGGCACAGGTCAGGTGTGAAATACCCAGCAATGCCTGGACTGTTTGAAAAGATCTGTGAGCAACCAGAACCAGGACAGATCCCAGCAGAACAGCACAGACCACCAAGGTGATAAAAGGAGCTCAGAGCAGTTTAAAACTCCACAGCATCTTCACATGCAAGAGATATTGCTGCACATTTGACAAAGACACAATGCTAAACTTGTAAGGTGGCAGTATGTTGCCTTTGTCTTTAATATCCTCCTGTTTAAGCTCAAAGAGTTTCAGGTTTAAATGAAGTGATTGATTGTAGGCAGGCACAGATTTTTTCTTCCTTCCTTCTGCGTAAGTTGATAGTCTTGATATTTTACTCCCCCTTGAGGCATAATTACCTTATTTTGGTGTCCTTTATTTGCTCTGAAGCAGTTCTGATACAGTTCTGTGCTCAGACCATAGAGTTTGCTGTCAATATAGCAATACAGATTGAAATACTGTTTTCTTTTTCCTATTGTATTCTTAATAAGCCAGCCTTTAACAGATAGTCATGCCACCTTTTGATTAGAGCTCTATCTTAAACTCCGTTTGCCCAGCCATTTAACCTCCAGTTAGACTTGGCAGTTAAATGGGTTATTTACATTTTACTGATATTTCACACAGGACATGGTTGCATGACCATTTGCTCATATGCAAATTGTTAGATGAAGTCACAGAAATATTTTTTTCATGAGGTTAGAGAGCATTTATAGATAGGTCAAAAAATTAATCAGATTGTCCAACAGAAAGCTTATTTGCATTGCACAGGCAAAGAACACAGTCCTGTAAAAAAAACAACACCTGAACAGAAGTTTCCACTGACCTCAAAGATCTGGTCTAGGCTATACAACTCTACTTATGATAGAAATTCAGAGAAAAAAACCATACAGATCACCCTCTTCCCATAGTGCCATCTAGAAAGTGGATTACATCAATGACTGTAAGAAATCATACACTGCTCCGTTTTAGTACAAATATCTCACACGCTCACAATAATTATTAGAATAAGCCTGCTTTAACATTCCTCAGGGTGCCTTTGTGATAGCAACACAAACCTTGTTCACCCTTCCTTGTAATTTCCAGTCTCTGCAAGCCTCAAACTAGTAATTGTTCTCATTAAAGGTTTTAGTCAGAGGAACAAACCATGCTGTGTGGCAGCCACCTACATGACTGTGCTCACAGAAACTCAGTACGTACTGCGGTCTTCATACATATTCTTGCAATGTTGGTAAGAAATTATTTTGTGCATAAGCATATGCATGCCTCTCAGCTTGCAAACTTCCCATAGCACCACTGCCTCTGTGTTAAGTGGGTTCTAGTTTTCCTGTGGAGGATGCTGGATGTCCATGCTTGAGGGTCTCAGTGGAGCTCTGGCACCAGTGTTTCAGATCCCAACCCTGCAAGGCTGAGGACAGCCCAGCCATGTGAGTACAGGCCACATTTGTAGATACTCAATGCCAGTAATCTCTGCTGTTACCCCACTAATCACAGAGGTGTAGTTGTACGGTAACTGCATCCACAGCTCTGTTGTGCTAGTGTAATGATTTTTCCTAACAAAACAGTGTTGCACTGGTAATAATGACAGCAATGCACTGTTGAAACCTCATGCAGGAGACACTCTAGCTCTCTTGAGGGCTACTCGTCTTCCAGCCCTCCTCCTGTGCCTCATCTGCCCCTCCTGTAAATGATGCAATGAAAGTTGGATGAGTTGATCAGGAGTCCTACTGGCCTCAGAGATGTGTTGTCAGGTTTCAGTGGCATGAGTAAATGTTCTGAAGGGCCTACAAGATGAAAACTCCTAAATTAACATGCTACAAAGAACCAGGCAGCTGCTGACAGCTGCAGAATACTTTGAGTCCTTAAACTGAGTCGGCTGCATCCCACAGCTGTACAGTCCAACCTTTGCAGCCATAATCCCACTTCTCAAAGGAATCACTCCTAACCCCCAAGGGCTGCCAATACCAAGTGTAATGCTGAGCCACACACAAACAGAAGGCTGCTGCCTGCCTTAGCCTAGAGCCAGGGAGGAGAGAAGGTGTGCTGTCAGCCAAACCTGCGCAGGGAGGAAGAGAGGAGTCTCCTCCCCTCGCCCCACTACCTGGGGCACTATTTTCATCCTGCTGCAGCTCCACTGACCTGGGTTGGGGCTGGCCAGATATGTTAAAGAACACAGCAGTACTGCCCTAAACTACAAAACATGCATGGCCCTTTTCAAAGCTATTGAATACTGAAGTTACTTTTTCCCTTTTTTTTTTTTTTAATACATCAAAGATCTCAAGTGGACTCCAATGGTTTTGTTTAAAAAGTAGTAATTAAACATTCAAGTAGCTTCAGTTCAAGCAGCAAAACTGTGACTCCCATTACAAGCTTTCAGAAAGAAAACATGACCTAAATAATCACATTAAAATTTGCTTTAAAAATTTTGCTCTTAGAATATTTTAATTCAGAAAGAGGGGTGATTCGTTAGTTGTTTTTTAATAATGCCTGAGTCATCAAAGCCTGACAACATGACAGAAGACTAATGACAGCAGCACTCTAAGGTAGGACCTCCTGCGGTGAAACAGCCGTCCCTCTCTGCAGAGCTTTCAAGGGAGAGAAGGAGGAAAAGCAACTTCATAAACACAAAAGGGCTGTTCAATGCTTTAATGACAGCTGGATCAATAAAGGCAGAGAACGGGTTTTCTTCTGGAGTACAGGGAGCCAGTACAACCTAATCCAGAGTGAGAAACTGGTCTCATGTACAGAATGCGATGCTGCCAAGCACTAAGTGCCCATTCCCAGTAACATCAGTGAGAACTAAAGCAGGTCCACTTGCTCAGGGCAAAGTTACATGTGGCATTTCTTCCCTCTCCAGTAAAGTACACACCATGCCTCCCTGAAGCCTCTTGCAAATAGTTGTTACTGTTCAAGAAAAACAGCATTCCCCTGCAGGAGGATGTACTCACACTAGCCTGAACCTGAATCCCTACACTCTTTAACTTTTCCCTCCTCCATCCAATTTTACCCAGTTTGCACCAACACTGATTAATTCTGCAGCAGTAATTCTGCACATGCTGGCTGTGGCTTTTCAAGGATGCTGAGAATTCTCGCTGCAGTGGGAGCAATGGATGTCTCATGTGCCACTGAATCATAACAATTGCAATTGGAAAGAACCTTGAAAAGTGTTCAAGTTCATCCAGCTAATCCTTGGTAGGACCAACTATACTGAGATCAATGGTACAAACCACTCCCGGTGATTGTTCAATTTAATCAGTACTTACAAGCCTCCAGCGATGGAGGTGTCACAACCTTCCTCTGTATTCAGAGCATCCCTTATGTAAATATTCTTATACATCCCAATTAGCTTCAACTGGGCTACCTACAAATAAACGCCACCAATAATAATGGCATTAAGGTGTGCTGCTCAACGGTATTTACCATGTCCTTACTCTGCACCTCCTAAAGATTTACTGTTCATCAGTAAATAAGCTTCCCTGCAGAACATGAACTTTAGATACCACTCCACAGTACATCATTCTACCGTAATTTTCTCTGTGGCAAAAGTAGTTTAAAAGGTCCTCTTTTTTTACATGCCAGCTGTTTGTTTCTGCTCCCTGATCACAAGTTACCATTCTCTCAGTTGTGCTAATAGACCTGTAGGGACAAAATAAAAACCAGCACATGGAAATGGTCTGGATTAACAGAAACAGATCAACTATTTCTGCTCTCCCTCTGTCCCAAATGGCCCAGTGCACTGATGAGGTTTAATTTATAACAGCACCTCCCAAACTGTTGAATTGACACAACCAAGGAAAAAATGAACCAAAGCACAGAGATTTACATGAGCTTGGCATGAACGGGCTGGGAAGGAACTCCTTAGATTCACTTCCTTACCCCTCAGATGCTCTCTAAGCAGCAGTAGTGTGGCCACAAAATGGGCACTACCAAGGCCAGACTGACTGCAACCAGAAAATTTGGGCACCCCCGGGTGAAATTTTATTATTAATAGTCTCAAAGGCACTCATGAGAATTCCTTTCCCTGGATCCTGAATGGATGTTACATTGCCCACAAGCTGTCATTTTACAAGAACTACGTACATTAACGTCCAACAGCCCTGAATTTATTCTTCTGAATTGCTTATCTATAATTCAGTCATCTCCAATTGCTTTATACAGTTTGGAAACACATCTAATCAGATGACGCAGACTACTGTGCTGGGGTCAGATGAATATTTTAAACGTAATTGATCACAGTACTGTGCAGAGTCACTAGGGGCCAGATGTCTTCACTCTCCTATTGAGCTGTTGTTAGCTTTCTGCGTTTCATTTCTAAGGGGAGGAAGAAACGAGTGCAAAGAGCCTTCTCTGCCCTCCCTTCAAAGAACATTTCAGCTGAATTTATTGAACCTACACGTCTATGCTTGTACAAAAATACAATGGGATATTTAATAACTGCAAATGGTGGTTCTGGAGGTGATTAATGTTCAACATCCTATTCTTCTCCAATCGGGGTCCTTTCCTTTGCACCTAAGGCATTAACTAAAAGCATTAGGAATGCAGACAGCTGGGAAAGGACTCAGGGGACCTTGCAGTATAAAAGACCTCATTAATAAGGTAACTTAGTATTTTGGCTACTCTTTTGGTCAATGTAAGGAGGAACTGAAGTGGGTAATGCAAAAGCTCAAATCTTGAATGGCTACCACACAAAGTGAGGCATTTAGCTTTTAAATCATGACTGAAGGCAGCCTTGTAACACATGCAATTATGCTAGTATGGACAAATACGTGATAGTCCATGGATTAACAGGAAAATTACTGCCTGCCATGAGGATTCCAGTGTTCAAAGGCTGGCTTTTTCCAGTGATCCAGCAGATGAAGTCAGACAAGCTCATTAACTGCTCTTCTAACCTGGACTTGTGCAAAGCATTTGGCACTGTCCCGCACAACAACCTCGTCTCCAATCTAATCCCATAGATTTGATGGGTGGACCACTTGGTGGATAAGGAATTGGCTGGACGGTCTCACTCAAAGAATTGTGGTCAACAGCTTGATGTCCAAGTGGAGACTGGTGACAAGCAGGTTCCTATGGGGTCTGTATTGGGGACAGCACTAACATCTTTGTTGCTGACGTGGACAGTGGGATCAAGTGCACCCTCGGAAAATTTTCTGATGACACCAAGCTCTCTGGTGCCATCAACACACTGAAGGGAAGGGATGCCATCCAGAGGGACCCTGATGGGCTTGAGAGGTAGGACCATGCAAATCTCATGGCCAAATGCAAGGTCCTGCAGCTGGGTCAGGCCAATCCCATGCACAAATACAGGCTGGGCAGAGAATGGGTAGAGAGCAGCCTTGAGGAGAAAGGCTTGAGGCTGTTGGTGGACAAGCAGCTCAACACAGCACAGCAATGTGCCCTTGAAGCCCAGAAAGCCAACTGAATCCTGGGCTGCATCAAAAGAAATGTGGCCAGCAGGCTGAGGGAGGTGATTGTGCCCCCCTGCTTTGCTCTGGTGGGACCGCACCTGCAGTACTGCATCCAGCCCTGGAGCCCCCAACATAAGGACAGGGACCCATTGGAGCGAGTCTGGAAGAGGGCCATGAAGATGATCAGAGTCTGGCTGGAGCACCTCTCCTATGAAAACAGGCTGGGAGAGTTGGGATTGTTCAGCCTGGAGAACAGAAAGCACCAGGGAGACCTTATCACAGCCTTCCAGTACCTAAAGGGGGTCTAGAAGAAAGCTGGAGAGGGACTTTTTACAAGGGCATGTAGTGATAGGACAAGAGGGAAGGGCTTTAAACTGAAAGAGGGTAGATTTAGATCAATTAGGAAAAAGTTCTTTACTGCGAGGGTGGTGAGGCACTGGCACAGGCTGCCCAGAGAAGCTGTGGATGCCTCATCCCAGTGTCCAAGACCAGGCTGGATGGGGCTTTCAGCAACCTGGGGTAGTGGAGGGTGTCCCTATCCATGGCAGGGGGGTTGGAAGTATGTGATCTTTATGGTCCCTTCCAACCCAAACCATTCTATGATGTTATGTGAATCAGTTATCTCGCTGGAGTTCACACAGGGGAGAAACATCCCCCACTTTCATGACAGTGGTGCAAGTCTTAAGCTACGAAAATGGAGGGGAAGAGAGTGATGTCAGTATCTCAGTGCCATTCAGATGTCATTCCTTTCAGCCTTCTGTAGTCCAGAGATAAGCCTGAACACTCATTTACACAAGTGTCTGCATGTAGCATACTTTAACTGCTTGAGACAGTTGGTCCTGGTCCCAGTTCCACGCAGAAATCTGACTGTTCAAGAAATTCACAGAAATTACAATAAGTGTGGACTACGGAAATAGGAACTATAAGTTATTCCACTGCCTTTGAAACACAGAAAATCTCTGCTTTGCATATGAAAACATCTCACACCTGTCAAGGGAACAGCTACGGGTTTGGGGCTTTTCTCCCCTCTGTCTTTGTGTTCTTTTAAAAAAAAGTATTATTTATTCATACACCCATTACACTTGAATCACTGTATTACACCATTCAGATCAGGTGTTAAAGTTGACGCAGAGCAGGAGCTGCTTTGTCACACATATATGTTGTAGCCAGTAATAGGCCATTCATGGCAAAGGCTTTCTCCACCAGACTCAGACAAGCCAACTCTCCAAGGGTTGCCACCATGTGTCACCTGGGACCTTTCAAAGAGCTACCCTGCTGAGGAACTTGGTAGCGGACCCCAGGTACAGAGCTGCTCAGCTACTCCCCAGTTCGGTTTCTGCTTCACAAGCATCACTTGCTGCTGATGGCTCAGCCCCTTGTTAAAAAACTCACATTGTTGAGCATGCAAAATTTGAACAACGCAAGGAAGAAGAGAGGGATTAAAGGCAATGAATGAGGAAAAAAATAAGTTGTGCATGGAGGAAATGCTCTGAAATTTAATATGGAGAACAACGAAATAGAGTCTACCAAAGTGCTGAATCAACAAGAGTTGATTTTTACTAGTGCTTAGTCCTCCCAGAACCTTGGAACACAGATGAATTAGCAAAGTGATTCTGAAAATCCCACTTTTGAGTAACTGGAAAAGCCAGTAAAGCGGTATGTATCACTATCATGGAAAGCAGAACAGCTAGGTGGAAGGTAAAGTTTATTTAAGAAACTCCTGGCTGCCAGCACCGTCACTCTGCTGTATGATCCGTAACAATTTCACACGTCGTACAGTTTCCACTGAAATAGACACTACAATAAATCTAAATCACTTAAATATATTTTTTTAGTCTAATAGCATAGCCTGCAAAATTTTCTTCCTGTAGATGCTTCAAAATGAACTAAATCTGACCTATATTTGAATCCTTTGTGATTGAATACAGAGCAAAGCAATTTCCATTTTCTTTCAGATAAACAGCTCTAAGTGGTTCTAATATTTTTGTTCCATCAAGTGGAGATACAAAGCCAGTCTGCAGTGCCAGAGAACAGACAACCAAAGTATACAAACTGCACACAGCTGTTTGCCATAGTACCTCGTTCAGTTTATCCCACAATACATTATTTAGACATATTGTACAACAATTAATATTGACTGTAATGTTGAAAAATGCAAAAAGAATAACCACAAGAGAAATTTGCAGTAAAGATATGGGTCTTGCAGCATTCCCAGGAATTTAACACTTTCTGATTCTTCAGAGCAGAAATTTGCTTCATTCATGAAACATCATCAAGTAGATTACAATGAAGCAATTCACCCAACAAAGTTTAAATGGAAAATTATGAGAAAATTAACTGCCTTTGAAAAATCACAATCTCCCTGTACCTTTTTTCATCACTACTGCTATCTGGACAGCAAGAAGCAGCACAGAATATAGTAAGAACTTCAGGCTGCACACCCAAGTAACAGAAATTGAGTATAATTACAGCTCTGATTCGAATGATGTGATTAAAACAAGTCAGAAAATGAGATGGTGGGGGACAAAATTACATAGGAACATACAGTTTTTCAGCCAAATAAAAAAAATTCTAGTTTATGTTCAACATACCAAATTAAACATTCTTTTCTTACTTTTTGGTATTTTAAAATTTAACTAATTTTAAATTAGGTGTTATTTTAACATACGAGTTTATTTTCACACTGTCAAAACACTTCAATATTTCTAAAATATTAAGTTAGAAAATACTAAATGTTTTCCTACATATTTTCCTACATATTTTCCTCAAATTCACTTAGTCATCAGGTTTGACCCAAGTTCACAAATAGTGGTGCTCAGAAATCTGTTCTTCCAGCAAATTTCTGTTTAGCATAAAAATTCCTCCCTGCTGCACCTCTCTCCATCTGAGGCACCACCTCTTCTGCTTCCTCCTGCCATTTCGTTTGATTATTAGCAACTGACTTTTTGTGTGGACTGAACTTCCTCCACCTCTTTCTCCACCAAGTCTTCATGTGCAAAGCTGGTTTTATCATTTCCCCTCCAAGCTGCGTATCAAATAGATAGGTTCCTTATTACAAGGTTCCTTATTATGCTGCTGTCACTGCCACCTAGGGTTTTGCCACCCAGCACATCCGCTTGGCACCTGGACTACAGCCTGCAGGATGTCCAGGGCCATCACACATCCACTAGCTCCTCCACAACTGCCTCATCTCACCACAGAGGGAGACTAAGCTGCTTATTATCCTTTATACAACTTCTGGCTTCTAGCTCTGGCCTCACACAGCTAAGCCAGCTTTGTTAATCAGCTGGATCCCAGAGGCAATATCCTCCTAAACAGCATTCTGGGCATTGCTGTGCATCATTTACCAGGAGCAGCCTTCCCTGAGCTATTATTACTCATTCCTTCCACTTGCTTTCCTCACTACCCAGTATTAAGAAGCCCAAAGAATTTGTATGATAAACCCTGTATTATAGCCATTATAATTATTTCAGATACAGTACCCAGGAGATATTACGGAACAGCCACTGCTCTTTCACAGTGAAAAACGTTTGCTCTAGCTACAGCTGAGGGAGACATGCTCACCAGACCATCTTTTCCTAACAACATGGTCCCATGTCAGGAGGTCTCGTCCCCCTGACACAGGCTTCTCTGACTTCTCAATAACCAGTGGGGTTATGAATGAATACTGCAGGAGTGCCTGCTTCCCCATCACCAGGCAGCAGCTCCTCGCATGCCTCAAGACCAGACTGCTCCCAGGGCTCCTTGCAAGCACCTGGCAGGGAAAAGAATGCTGCACCCTGCAGTCCTGTCCTGTCATCTCCAGTGACAAAGCAGGTAGCACGGACAAGACCGTGCACAGCTGCCTTTGAAAAGACAGGTTAGCAGCCACGATGTTCTCCTGCAGAAGGGGGTGTGGGAGGAATCTGCAAATGATCACTGTTCCTCTTTCAAAAGCTGACACAGCTCATATTAAAAGCAGTCAGCTTTCTCACCCAGGCTTCTCCAGCTCCAACACTGCTGGAAAACTTCACTGCTCTGATGGCAAGGAGCCCTTCTCTCACTTCCAGCCTGAATTTATTTAGTCAATGTGTAACTGTTGCTCTTGTGAGAACACCGGCCTTCCTCCCTGGTATTTATTCACCTGTGGTATTTATAGACAGCAATCACACAGCTATGTGCTAGGATAAACAAGACAAGGTCTCTCTATGTCTTCAGCAATTAATTCCCAGATTATCCTAGTTAGCAGTCCCTCTCTGCATCTTGTGCCAATTTTAATCTGCTGCTCTGAACATGGATGATCAGAATTGCACAGAATATCCTAAAAATACCCTACTCACACCTTGGGCAGCAATCTGCACATGCTGGAAATGCCTCAGTGCATATCAAGAAGATAGTGCTTTTTTCACAGATGCTTTCCACTGAGGGCTCAGCTTTAGCCAGGCAGGGGTGACACTCTCATCCCCAGCTGATGAGATCCACCTTACCAGAGCCTGCTCCTATCATTATGACCTTGCATTTTATACCACTGAATTCCAGCTCATTTCTAAATTCTGCAGGCATCCAGTTCTTGCTGTATGTCATCCCTCAGCTTCCCAGCTATCAAGATAGCCTCTTACTTTGTGTTATCAGCAAACTCCATCAGCAGTCTCCTAAAGCTGAATTCAAGGTCCTTCACAGAAATATCAGAGACAACCAGGCTCTCTGAGGAATGCTACCATTACCTTCTCTTCAGTCTAGTACTTCCAACCAGTCCCAACTCCATTTCTGACTCCCAAATTTCATTTTGGAATTTGCAATATCCCATTCAACACTTTACCAGCTGCATTATTGAAATCCCAGAATTTTCCTGTAAAACTTCCATATTATTAGTTACAAAACCAAATGAAGATCATTTGACACCATCCACTTTTGGCAAAACCTCATCCACATTTGTCTTACTTTCCATTAGCCTCTGTATCTTTAATTATCACTCCTTTCCAGTTAAGCTCTTCAGCCTCGCCTTCTCCCAAAAGCCTGTGGGAGCTCAGACCATTCCCCTGCCATTTTTAGATAAGGGCATTATGTTTGCGGCTCTGTGCTCTAAACCACTGTTTTCATAGGTCTGCTTTAATGCGTGCAATGCTCATGCTAGTCCTTCAGCAGTTCTGCTATGGAGATTAGACAGATCACTCTCCTCCCTGTTTAAATGTATTCACTTCTTAAAGCTTTTATAAAACATGTTCCCCAGTGGTACCAGGAGATGTGATACCAGAAGGCTCCCAGATGACTCCAAGAAGAATTCTGACAATTCAAAAACTGGATGAAAAACTAACTTCCAAGCTCCACACTGAATATAGCAGAACCTAACATGAAGATAAGCAGGATTAATACAGTTATTTTAACCAGCTCAGAAGGGTCTATCATTAAGGTAACAGTGGTACAGTTTACTTACTGCACTGTGCAAAGGAATCTCCTGGAAGCAATAAAATCTGCTTATTTCACTCTGGTAGACACCTCTGTTGACCTTCAAGCCCTTGTTTTTAACAGTGATCATTGGCAGATTTTGTAATCAAATGCTGATAGTCATATTTTCTTCTAACTCAAACTTACAGCCAGCAGCCTTGAAATGTGTGAATGATGCAATCAATGGCAACATGACTGACAACAAAATTCAGATCAGTCATAAAGCTGAGTCAGATTCTTTCACATTGCATAGTCCCAAATCACTAACTAGACTACATCTACCATCATGCTGTCTGCCTTGACTTCAAATCATTTTGAATTTTAAAGAGGGCAGTCAGGGCATTTCACTTGGTAAAAATAATGATAATGAGGTTGAACTTTCTTAGAGAAGAATTAAAAACAGGTTCTGACTTACTTTTTCTGCAAAAAGGTAAAAGTCCTGGAGATGTGCCACACTCTGTCTTAGATAGTGTCTCCCTGAAGAATTCTGTCCTTCCACAGTGTTTTATTACCGTGCACACCAGGTAAATTATTGTTAATAATACTTCTGCTTTACTTAGCCAGTAGTAGTCACCCTATAACTAATGGATAAAAATGTCATTTCTAATAGACATAAACAAAATTAAAATGGACATTAGGAATGAGAGAAAAAGTATGATATTGTCTGCAGACTGTCACTTGATCAACAATGATATTGAGGGGCAAGTAAAGGCTGGGTACTTCAGTGCCACACGACTATTGTGGTTTGTCTAGTCTGAAATGAAGAACTGCTGTTCTGTGAGAAACTCCAGCATTTCAAAATGTGATTTTGTTTCTAATTAGAAAGCAAATAGAAAATGTTGGCCTTTACCATCAAATAAAGTTCAAGACCTATTTCTGAAAACAGAAATGAAAACTTGTGAATATAGAAGCAGCTTTAAACATTGCTATTAACACTGTAGCATAAATCTGAAGATAAGACAAATGTAATAGAAGTACAAAGTTGCAATGTTTTGACATATTAATTATTTTGCTAAAATAGACTTCCCTTGGAGAAAAACACTGAAAGATACATTCCTGAAAAAAAGAGTAAAACTTAAAACACCTGCAGTTTTCAATAAAAAGCTGCACTAATGGGAAAAAGGACAAGTGGTTTTGTAATTGCTAGGCTGAAACAATTTACACAAACATGCACTTGCTGCCACATCTAACAACTGTAGACCAAACTCCTAAACAAGGAAATAAAATATTAACCAACATACCACTTATGTGACCTCAAATTAGCTTTAAAAACAAAAATGTTTTGATGATTTGGAGAGCTCTTACTGGCTCTGATCAGCACTACGAGTAGGCAGATATTGTAAGCACTCTCATTTTTCCCGTAATACTGGTAACTTCTGAACTGATCTTGTATTTTATTTAATGAGAACTCCATATTGATGAAACAGGGTTGCTATATCACAAATGAAACAAACCACATCAGAGACCACAAGAGAAAAGGTAGACTAAAAAATGCATTCTATAGCTTGTAAAAATATAGCAAGGGATTGCAAAGGATACATCAACAATAAACTAAAATCCTCCCAGGGTAAAGCCAAGATAGATCTTTGATTGAGAATCATCATAACAAAGAAATAGAAACACAGAACAGTTTGGGTCAGCAGTGACCTGTAAAGGCCAGCTAGTCCAGCCCCCTGCAATCAGCAGGAACATCTTCAACCAGCTCAGGTTGCTCAAAGCCCCCTACACCTGGCCTTGAATGGTTCCAGGGATGGGGTGACTACCGCCTCCCTGGGCAACTTGTTCCAGTGTTACACTACCCTCATCATAATAAAATTCTTCCTTATATCTCACCTGAACCTACCCTCTTTTAGTTTAAAACCATTATCCCTATCACTGCAGGTCCTGCTAAAAAGTCTGTCCCCATCTTTCTTATAAGCCCCCTTGAACTGTTGAAAGGCTGCAGTAAAGTCTCCCCAGAGCCTTCTCTTCTCTAGGTTGAACAACCCTAACTCTCTCAGCCTGTCCACATAGGAAAGGTGTTCCATCCCTCTGACCATTTTTTGGCCTTCCTTTGGACCCACTCCAACAGGTCCTTGTCTTTCTTGTATTGAGGGCTGCAGAGCTGGATGCAGTACCCCAGGTGAGGTCTCAACAGAGCAGAGTGGAGGGGCAGAATCACTTCCCTTGCCCTGCTGGCCACACTGCTTTTGGTGCAGTCCATATGGTTTGCTTTCTGGGCTGTGTGTGCATGTTTCCAGTTCATGTTCTGCTTTTTTACCCACCAGTACCTCCAAGTCCTTATCCACAGGGCTGCCCTCAATTCATTCATCCCCTAGCCAGCATTGATACCAGGGGTTCCCCTGACCAGGTGTAGGACCTTGCACACTTTCTTGTTAAACCTCAAGAGGTTTACATGGGCCCACTTCTTGAGTTTGTCCAGGTCCCACTGTATGGCATTCCTCAGGCATGTCAACCGCACCACTCAGCTCGGAGTCACCTGCAAATCTGCTGAGGGTGCACTCAATCTCACTGTCTGTCACTGATTAAGATATTAAACAGGGCTGGTCCCAATACAGACACCTGAGGGATACCACTCATCACTGTACTCCATCGGGACATGGAGCCACTTCTCCCTTGATATGACCATCCAGCCCATTACTTATCCACTGAATAGTCCACCCATCAAATCCCTATCTCCAATTTAGAAAGAAGGATATTGTCAGGGACCGTGTCAAAGGCCTTACAGAAGTCCAGATAGATGGCACCTGCAGGTCTTCCCCTGTCCACTGATGCATGTAGTCGCTCCATCATAGAAGGCCACCGGGTTGGTCAGGCAGGACCTGCCCTTGGTGAAGCCATGCTGGCTGTCTTGAATCACCTCCCTGCCCTCCACAGGTCTTAGCGAGCTTCTAGAAGAGTCTGTTCCACGACCTTCTCAGGCACAGAGGGGAGGCTGGCAGGTCAGTAGATTCCCAGGGCCCTCCCGTCTACCCTTGGTAAAAATGGGTGCAATGCTGCCCTTTTGCCAGTCTCCGGGGACTTCACCTGACTGCCAGGACCTTTCAAATACCATGGAAAGCAGCTTGGCAACCCCATCAGCCCATTCCCTCAGGACTCTGGGATGCATCTTTTCAGATCCCATAAACCTCTGTATTTTCAGGTTCTTCAGGGGGGTCTTGAACCTGTTTTTCTCTTACAGTGGGAGGGACTTTGCTCCCCCACTCCCTGCCTTGAGGTCCATCCACTCAATAGGCGTGGGAAGAGAGACTGCCAAGAGAGGTTGCAGAGAGAGGTCGTTCCCTCCTCTTTAACCATGACATGGAGACAGTGCTGGACCACTCCACTCCATCAGCACAAGAAAACACAGACCTGTTACATCAGCCATGCACTGAGCATGAGAGTCCCTGCAGTGGCTCACACTCTTGTGGGATACAGATCAAGCTGCACGTTCACCATAGAGCTGCTGCAGTCCCCTTCCTTCTGCAGACCTCTCACACAAGATGCTGATGGTGTTCAGCCTCAGATGAGCATCTGCCTCACCTCAAGTGTCAAAGACCAGCCAGAGAGACCTTGCACACCTCCATGCAGAACTGACTCGGGTCAGCACATCCCAATGCACTGGTATATTGTGCATCAGCAGACACATTATTTGAGAGATGAGAAGAGTTCACAAGCATACACCTGGAGAAAAGTACACACTACTTTAAAAAATAACCAGATGTGAGTCTGGATCTCAGAATAGATGTACCCTGAGAAAAGCTGCACAGGCAGTATGGCTGATGCTGGCTGCAAGCAGAAAAGAAGCTAGCAGGTTACTAGAGGGAACTGCAGTAACAAGCCTGTGGTCAGTCCATCCAATGCACTATTTCCAGTTACTAGAGAATAAAGAAAAGTCCTGCCTGAGCTAGAAATTATTTTTCAGCAACAGCCCACCGATAACTCTCATGACAAATAGTTTAGGAAAAAAAAAAAAAACAAAACCAGATGTTCCTCATACGGATTACTACTCCCACAAATGTTCCTCAGACTGCAGAGCTCAAAGGAGGATTTTCACCAAGAGAAAACCATTCAAGCTGAATTTATGTCTCTTCTGTTCTAGTGCAGTCAGACAGTAATAGCACTGAAAAGCTGTCTGATGGAGAGAGGGAGCCAGCCACAAATGCCACTAGGTGAGACAGATTATTATCAGCCAAACACTCTCTGAGCAGAGATTAGCAACAGGCGCAGAATTTATTGTGCCTGGTGTGAGAGCAGGAAGAGAGCATGGCTCTGCTTTCCAGTGCCACAGAGGTGACCTTACTCATCCCTCTCAGCTGAGCCCTGTCCTTTACCTTCTGCAGAAGGATGCTTAACAGACGGACCAAACCAGGCACAGACACTTGCCACACTCTCATACTCTTCAGAGAAACAGCGCCTGTCTTAGACAACACACAAACACCTTGATGACCTTGCAGCAATAAACTTCTGGACCGCCCACCTTGCACCCTATGACCGCCTGAAACAGCATCTCCGGGTACACAACATCCTCTCCTAATTCCTCCAAGTGGCAACCTTAAAGGCTTGATGGTAACACTGGTTTCAGGTTTAATTATTTAATCTCAATTGTCCAAATCCTAACCATCACCACTGCATATGCAGCTGAAGTAAAAATGAAACTTGCTGGGCTGACTGCTTGCCACACCCCTAAGGCAGAAATGAAAGCAAAGTAAAGAAAGTATGCATGGGAGGAGAGAGATGGTGAAAGGCAGCCAAGGAAACGATGTGACAACAGTGGTCCTGAGTGGAGGCAGATCCTTCTCCTGATGTAGGGACAGTAGTCACAAGCACCACCCAGCTGATGGCTCAGTTGGGACAGCAGGGAAGAGTACTGAGGAGTTGAGTCCTCACTGCCTTAGCATTATCCTCAATTAAAAGCAGGGAGCAGAAGGGTGGCCCTGTTGTTGCTGTCCTCTGGTAAGCAGCAAAACCAAGGGAAACTGTAAGGAATTTAACTCTGGGAAGAAGCCTGCTCATAAGGAGGTGAGCTTCTTTGCAATATCCTCTCAAACCCTGGCAAACAAGGCAGTGAGCACACTGGCTAAAACGTTCCCTTCCCAGTTACGCAAGCAACACAGCACACTGCCACACCTGCAGGAATTATCTGTATTATGGCATTGCTTCAGGGATGTAATTTGAACAGGTCTCAATGGAAAAGGAGAGGAGCCAGTTTCAGACCTCAGAGTATGTAAATCCTCCTGGGAAGGGAATAAAAGTCCATGGCTGTCCTTCACTGTCCAGCAGCAAAATTAAGGAGCCCATCACCCAAGATCTGATTTACTACACAATAGTGCTTGCTGGCACAACTGAGAGCATCACGGAGCTGTCTGAAAGAAAGTTAAGTAGGTTTCAACACCCCACCATGAAAGAAATTATAGTAAGGTTCCTCCCCTGTGCTATGGCTCAGAAACCAAAAATTTTCAGTGGGAGAGTGCCTGCATCTCACCATGGTTCCTAGTCCACTCAGTGTCCTTCATATCTTAATACTATTTTATAATACATTCTGGATGACAGTTGCTTAGTTACAAAACCACTCAGATCAACAGCTACAATATTAAAATCTTGCCAAAGGTCAAATCCCACTGTGTGATCATTCAATGTCTTAAAGATATGTCTTCCATTATTTTTCTTAGTGTCTGAGAAAAACTGAAAGACATTTTACTATGATAGGTTGCTCTCTGTTGAAGCAACTGTACAGCCTAGGACAATGCATGCGATGCTATCATTATAATTATAGACAAGCTCTTACTATAATCTCTGACTACATGAAGTTTATAACTTAGCTACACACACACACACACACACCCCACTCAGCTCCCCCCATCCCCAATCAATCCTGATAGAAAACAGAATTATAAAGCCTTTGCCTAGGAGTAATGTTGTAGTGGAAAAAAATAAAATCAATAAAATAGGATTAAATATTTCCAGGCTTTAAGAAAAGAAATAAAACTAAGCTTTATATGGTATCAAACCAGCATCTTTCACCATGACAGTGGTTCTCTAAGAAAGAATTGCATTCCATCCCAGACATTACCAAATTCCCAGGGAACAATCTTTAGCATCACTGTTTTAATGGAAGAAAAACATGGTCATTTTTATACCCTATGCAAGTTCTGCACCATACAGAAGGTGGTACATCAGCGACACCTTTAGTCTGTCTTCCCTGTTTACAAGTCCTTTCCCACTACCTCTGTTCCAGCTGTTTCTTTTGTACAAATGTGGCACCAGGGAGCCAGGATCCCTTACTGTTTCTTCCACATGCTTTGCCCCGATACAGCTCTGGCTATAGCCTGCATGTCTAACTGCTCATTCAGTCTACAAAGGCTAATTGTAAGCACGGGGCACTGTTTAGTAAAACTAATTGGAAGCTTGGTGTACCTCCTGACAATGGATCCCAGGGGCTTTCTGTAGCTCCCTTAGCCTACCATGCAAGTGCAGACAGCCACTGCAGAAGCTGGGGATACGCAGGTGACTTCTCCAGGGACAGTGTGGATGTGTTCTCTCTAGATTACAACTAAAAGTCCTCTAAGGCTTTAGAAGGTGCTGAGAATTGCCCAAATCCATCAGGAATGATACAGCACATGCAACAGGGTTTTCAGAGCTGACAGGAATATTCTGACAATTTCTATCCATGTCCTACCACTCCAGGACCACAGAGAAGCTACCCAAGACTAAAAATTCAAACTTCCAAACATATAGTAACTGCATGTTAGTTAGTCCAGAGCTGCCCGGTTCTCTGCTTAAAAATTGACAAGGACGTGCCTATAGACCTACTTACTCACCTAGTCCTGAAGGCAATGCATGCAAGTGCTAATACAACATAGAGACATAGACGTCATGCGTGCTGAGCTTGTATTTGCTTGGGTTTGTATTAAATGTCTTTGTATTACAGAAAGTCATTATCTGCTTGAATGCCACCTTGCGAATCAATCTGGAAAGGCTTCTTTGTGTAAACCGCTGTGCTCATTTTGTACTTTATAAATGAAGAGGAAAAGGATCAACCCATTAAGGAACAGCTTCCTTCACAATGAGGTAAAAGCAGCTAGGCAGATCCAGGCCCAGCATCAACAAATGTATTTCTCCCCACGGTCAGCACTTGTTAGCATGTATTAGCTGTAGAGTTTCCTTAGAGATCTAAGTAATGTCAGAAAGATCAAAGAAAACCCAGATGACTTAATGAGCCATTTGCAATTTCACTACAGTAGCTGTGCAGGTTGAAGCATGAAATCTTTAAGACAAGTAGACATTAGTGACAGCTTACAGCAGCAGGGCTGAGGGAATGAACACTTCCTTTTCATGATGAAAAACACTTGGTGCTTTCTGTATACACAGGGTCAGACTGTGATGATAGGATCTCACATAAAAATATTTTTACAAGTTGTCATGCAGTATATACTATAACCGCAAGCAAGTGTTTTGGTGCATAACATGATAAAAGTTACAAGCAGGCCAAATAGAGGGAAAGTGAGACATCCCCACACCCAGAAGAAAACCCCAAGCCAACTACCCCAAACACCGCAAAGCAAAGCCACCACCAACACTGGTGGTCACAGAGCTGGTGATCACCATGCCAACCTCCTTTGTGGACTAAATCCCACAGACTACTAACAGGTAGATATACACTTTTCCCTAACGAAGTTATTAAAAATCCTGTGCCTTTAGGTTTTATGGCATTCTAATATTATTCCTAATAATAAACAGGAATTATATTTGGGCCTTCTGGGGTCAACCCCCCTCCCCCCCAAGCACAGAAAGCTGCCTCCACAATGCGGTGAGGGCAAAGCGTGCCTGTACCACACACACTAGTGAGGGACCGAGCCCACGCTGGCCTCTCTGCATTAAAGGGCTCACACGCCACCTGCGCCGCTATGGGGCTGCTGAGTCCTAAACCCAAACCAGCTCATCAGAGCCTGCTGCTCTCCTGCAGCTCCAAACGGAGACATACATCCAGGTTACAAGCAGGAGGGATGCCCAGACAATTAGGAAAATACATTTTTCTGCTGGTTTTATTTTTCACATAACATAGTTTAAGAACTGCATCAGTTGTCGGTAGCAATCATGGATCAAAATATAATCAAATCTCACTCCTCCAGCAACATAAACTCTTGAAAATTCAGCTGGCCGAGATATGGCTTGGAGAAGGAGTGCACCTTCAGTAACCAGCTCAAAAAAATTCCACTTCTTGCAACTTCAGGGATTATTTTTCATATAATATCCACCTATTCGCTAGCTATATCTGACCCTGCTTAGTTTATGACTGCACCCAGAGATGGCTTTTCTCCAGAGAGTTTCTGTGGCCTACTTACCACCCGTTATGTTAATAGTGTGGCTGCTCTGCCTGCACTTCAAAGGTTCATTCTTATATACAGGATTTTTAAAATTTTTTTATTTTATTTTATTATTTGCTTTGGTTGCTAAGGGGGAAGCTTTAGCATGATAGGCAAGGATTTAGTCACATGTGAGCTACAGGGAACACTGTCACTTGATTTCCAAATTAATCTCTAAGGATAACCGGCTGAGTATGTGTTTATTTTCTATTTCTTGAAAGCTTTAAAAGTAGCACAGGATTTTTGCATCCTTTGAAGGATATGTATTCTTCCTCTATATTATTCAACCTCAGAGACAACAAAGAGAATATCATGCTGTCTCCAGTGTCACAGATAAAAATTAGTAATTTCACTGCAAATCAGAAAACAAACCAGATTATTATGAAGAACAGGTCTACAGTCATCAAAAGGCTGTTTCACAACCACCTTTCAGATGCACAGAAGGCAGCTGCCTCACTGTGAAGTTAATTCAATAAGCAGAGGATACGTAATTCATTTGGTATGTACTGTTGCTCATCAGAGAGTATTTCTTGGCATTTCAACAGCACATGACAATGCTAAGCCTGAAAGCACAGTGAAGTCCTCAAAGATTTTCAGCAAATGCAAGAAAAATAATGTACACACACTCAAGCAACTCTCCTCATTCAAGTAATGAACATGACAGCTGTGTTAAAAAGTTTTGTAATGCTGAGCTACAGTCCTAGGAAGAGCTTAAGGAAATAGTTTTTCCCTCTTTTATTTGTGCAGGATAGAAAGCTTGATAGCTTTATATTTTCTCCTTCTTTCAAGTCATTGTCCCACAGAGCATTACCTGTGATGACAGCAAAACCTGCAAGCAAGCATTATCAGTAAAAATTAGTCCTGGCATATCTTCTACTGAATCCAGTCCTAGGAGCATGAAACTATTTTTTTTTTTTTTTTCTGGGGTGTGTGTGTGTTTGTGGGGTTGTTTGGTTTGGTTTTGGGGTTTGTTTTGGTTTGGCTTTTTGTTCTGTTTTTTAATCAAGGTTACCATGGACCTCCCTATTGTGCATACCTGTGCTGTGGGTAACAGGCTGACAAATAACATCTCATCTCCTTCTGAAATGTATTGCCTTAGGAGACTGCTCTACTGAAGTTTGAACATGTGGACCTGCACCACCACATGCAGCCATGATGAAAAGCTATTAAACCAACCATCCTGGCTATGGAATAATATTTTACCATGCTCTTTCACAACATCAGCTACAAAGAAGCAGAAAGGAGCATGGATTGCTGTATGGCACCCACTCATACTTTTCCAGGTCTGACAGATGCTGCAACTGAGAGAAAACAAGTTCTTCCACTAAGGTGGCCAATGCTCAAATTGTAAATAATCTCATGGATAACAAACAACATCACAGAACATGTAAATTGCCACTGTACAGATGCCGGGGGTGGGGGGTGCATGGAGAGACAACAGGTTTTATTTGAAAATGCAAAATGAACATTTCTTAAATGTAAAATTTAATTTAGGGGCAAATACATCACACCAGAATTATTTGAAAAATCCAACCTTACTGTGCTTTTGCATTCAGATCTTTCAAAATTCAATGCAAGGGAAAACCACCATCCAAGTATGGTTACAAAACTGCTGTCAAGAGTAAGGTACTGCATTCTTAATGCAAAGCTCTTTGCCAGCGTTCATTAATAAGTAGAAAATAGTACAAAATGTATAAATCTATACAGAAACTGGCAACAAAAGCACATATGTTATCTACCACCTGGACACAATAATGGGATCTGATCTGTGCATTTATTTTGAAAGGTACAGAATAATGTTTTTACAATTTTTTTTAATTTTTTTTTTTTAGCAGATAGTTCATGCACGAACACAGTGCAGCTGGACCATATATGCCCTGGCTCCATTAGCATGGTTTACATACTTCTAAATTACTGAAATGCATTAATGCAGTGAGACTGTAGAGAATTCTGCAAATTCTACTTACTGTGCTGCATGATTTAATTGCTCATTATTTATTTTTTTATCATCATCAAATGAGGAGCAGTTCTGAGTATACTTGATGTTTACTTTTAGAGCAGTTCACTCAATATACAAACTCAGTTTGTATGTAAATTAACACACATGCCAAGCCTGTGTCTTCCTACAGTACAGTTTTGTAATAAAAATAAAAATTCAAAATGAGATGCCACTCTTGGAAGATTAAATACTAGCTTTGGAGATAATTTTAAAGGTCCTTTTCTTTTGCAAAGGTTAAGAGCTAGGCAAAGAAGGGAAAAAGTATTCTTGCAGCAGACATGATTACACACGTTGCTCATGCAAAAAAATCTGTTAAATTTGGAAAACCAACATTCCCAGGTATTCCAGCCCTGTTACTGTTATAACTGTTATTCAGATACTGTTACTCAGTTACTGACATTTCAAGTTAGTTTATAATCTCAAAATTTGCTGTAGAGAAAGGCATTCTAAGGCTTCAAAGGCTCAAGTCATTCAGAGCTTAGCCAAACACATCCAGAATCCATTTGAAGTTTTTATTTTTCTAAGCAGCTTCAAGGAAGCACATTACGAGCCAAAGAAGAAAAGATTTTTTTAATGGTTATTTTAATGATGCAGCAAGCTTTAAGAAGAACCTGGTAGTTTCTTGATTGTGCTAAAGAATCATAGAACAGTTCGTGTGGCAAGCAAACTTTAAAGGTCATCTAGTGCAACCTCCCTGCAATGAGAAGAGACAAGAACACTTGGAAAGATGTTTACCAGGGAAAACAAATCCCTCAAAAACAAGTTGAGTGTTCAACAGTAAAACCCATCAACAAAGTAGCATTTCAGTACACAGAAGTGCTCTTCAGACTCAGCAGAATGGAAGATCACTAGTCCAATGGAACCTATAAAAACATACATGGAGTATATTCAAGTGCAGTCACTCAAGCACTTCTGAATCATATTCCACTGCTTACAAAACCTTCTGCATCAGTGTTTTACCATTTCAGGTAAAGTTTTGCCCTGTTTTTTCAAGTTAAAAGTTGCTTAGGAAATCTGCCATAAAAATGGCTCAACCTTTCTCAAAAATGAGGCATGTTTTTGTTGCAGGTTGCAGTGTCACAGGCACTGCATCATTCATCTCACAGAAGGGGACTGTTCCCGATACACCTTCCTGGCACAGGCAGATCCAGGCAGGGAGCAGAACATTAGCAGGCCATTGACATGCATTATAAATTTGTGACACCCTGCAACCCTTTATTTTTTTAAGGGGAAAAAAATAGCTCTTGTGTCTTGGCATTGTGTTAGGTTTCCTACCAAGTTGTCAAGAACACAGTCACACATATATGCCTTTAAGCTGAAAACTGGCTCTGATTTATCAAAGTCAGAATGGTATAAATAATGCATGTTTTGCACAGATGGCTCTTTTTGTAATGTAACAATTAATGGACTGTCAACACAGTATTCCACGTACAGAACCTCTACAATGGTCTGCAGTCTCTTTCCTGTATGATAAATGAATGCCTGTCAGGAGGCGAGTTCACTCCAATGGTGTCCTGGTATCTTTGATATAACGTATGATGGTATGCAGAGAGAAAAGCCACACATTGTTAAGGTGTATAAAGGTAGTTAAGGATGCAAATTCTGCAGTGTCAGGCTTTGCTGATAAGCCAAAATGAAAAAAATATTTACCCAATACCTGAAGCTTAATGCATAAATAAAAACTTAAATGATCTTGATCATTCAGATAGATTTGTCAACATTAAGTAAGGAAATCCGAGGCAAGATGTTCAGTGCTTATGGTAAGAAATCACATTCTAAAAAGAAAACAAATGGAAAAACCCGCATTCACACACACACACACACAAAAAAAAGGCTAAGCCAATCCCGTAAGGTATCATTAGGCTTCAATGCCAGATTGCCTTTCAAGATACAAAGTTTCTCCCTCAATGTGTTTCTCTTTAAATAATTCAGGATTATGCCCAGGTTCTGAATAACCCACAGTAGCATAGAGGAAATACATGTGCTGGAGTTTCTTTAACAGCAATTAGGAAAGCAGCATCACCAACACACACATTCAGCACAGTCAGCACGTTACCTGCCAGAAACTTACCTTTCTGTGATTGTTTCTCTGAGACCACTTGCAACCCCCTTCACCACTGTACTAGCCTTTGGTGTCAGCACTACTTGAGATATAAAAAAGGAGCCCTTCTTTCTTCTTTCAGTGATTGACGCCTGGAGGAACTGGATCAGTTTTTCCGGATCTGTTGTGTTTGCCCAGGGAGCTGGCATCATCTGGCCTGGCCAAAGAAATGGTACCTCGAGAGCCACTGGACTGTGGTAGAACACCAGCACTTGGTGTTCCTTTTCCCACAGGTACTGGAGGCTGACTTCATGGGCAAATATCGCAGGACACATTTTGTTCCCATACGTGTCTTTGAGCATTTGGACAAGCTTTTCATGATGATACTTCTGCATCCCATAGAAGTGATTGAAGTCCAAGAAGACCACTTCTTTTGGGTGGTCAGTGAGAAATGCATTGATCTCTTCCAGACCCTCCTTGACTTTGGCACTGAATAAACCATGAGCAAAGTAGAGTTCGTTGTCTGGGTCTCTGGGCTTGGTGGAAATTCTAAGATCAAAATACCTTATACCTGCCCCCAGCTGGCTGGTGAAGTTCATGGTCTGTGTAGCCAGCCACTTCCTCATCAGCTTTTTAGCCACAGTCCCAAAAACCGACACAAAATTCTGGACCGTCTCTGGCTGTTCAGGCCCAACTGGAGAGGCTTCATCAATGTAGAAGCTAAATGAGTCATGAGACCCTAAAAACACAACAGATGAAAACAATCAATATTTTGTTCATAAATTAGAAGTCATTAGTGATTCTTTCTTAATAAACATAATTTTCTGGCTGTACCCATACTCACCAATGGGCTCTTCCCCTGCCCTTCTCAATACACTACATTCCTCTGGCAGCATTTACCCCAGCAGCACCTGACTAGAACTTGAAGGAAACGTAATGCTTGTTCCACCACTTGTCTGGGCACTCCCTCTGCTCTCTCCTAGCTTGCTCTTACACCTTTAAGCTCACTGAAGTCAGCGGGCTCTGAATGTCAAAGCAGTCCTGGTGTAACTCCAGCAAAGCTGGTCACATAATAAATATGTAGAGCCGAGAGGAGGAGGGCTTGGCCCTGCACACTGAATCATGCACTGCCTAGTTTGCAGAACCAAAGCAAAACCACACCAAACCAACAACAACCCCCACCAACACCTTTACAGCCAGCTAAAATATGAGTTGAAAAACACCAAGGACATGCAATCTTTCTGACCATTCCTTTATTTCAAGTCTGATGTGATCATCAACAAGGTTACTGAACGCTGTTCTCCTTCTTAAATTTACCGCTAAAATTCTTTGCTTTCCATTGCTACGTAAGTACAACAGATGAAGCCAAGGACAGCATTGCATTCACTGATAAAATACCAAAACTCCACTACACGCTATGGACAAGAACAAGACATACTACTTAACCTGCCTGCGTATATAAGTTACCATTTTCCACAACATAGCGAAGTTGAATACAAATATGTAAGACACTTTGCTGTGCAAAATTCTCTCTGTCTCAAGGTACGTCCACTAAAAAAACCTACAACCACACACACACACAAAAAAATTATTTTGCTCAGCATTTAGACATTTACATGAAAGCAGCTGACAAAGCCAACATCTGCAAACACATTCCTCTCTAAGGGACTTCGCCTTGCTTTATGGAAAGATGAGCTGATCCTGGGAGATAATCATCACCCCTGCCTACCACTAGCCTTCTAATACCTGGTGGTGAAATCTGGCCATTTATACAGAAATACTGTCTGGCTGCAGGCAGAGCCACACTCCTGCTGCCCCAGCTGAAGGAGGTGCTTCTGCCAAGACTCCTCACAGCAAGCAGGTCTGCTCCTCTGCCTATGTCGCACTGCTTGCAAAACTCCTTCAAGGTCAGCAGGACTTGTATTTCTGAAATGGACTGTAGGGCTAGGCCCTCGGAGATACAAATCCTAGCATCAAAATGAGTTCAGAGCCCAGGTCATACCCTCTGCTGCTGACATTTTTGTAGCTGCTTTTCAAAATTATTTTCCAAATCACGCATGCTGTGGCAAGTATCACATTAATGAAATCCTGCTAGTCAGTAATTTCTGATGGCAATGCTATATTTTAACTGAACTGGAACAAACCCTATAAACTGAAGTGACAACTATAACATTTCCTTCTTTAACAATAGTGTCACAACAAATCATCTTAGACTCTAGTTTGGATTTGGCTTTGTTTAATCTGAGAAACGTCTTAAAATTTTGCACACCCCACTTTTCATGGTTGTCTCTTTGAACTGCATTTTACTTTAAATATTAATTAAATATTTACTTTAAATATTTTCCATTTTGATGAAGCTTTCTACTGCTAAGCATTGAATTGACAGCATACTCCTTGCAGAACCTGATTAGATCATGGAGTATCTGATTACACATTGATATCCCAGGGGACCAGATCTGCATACTGACTTTCAATGGTAAAACAAATTATTAGAGCAGTGACTTGTGTTTCAACAGTATTACAGGGAAAATCAATGAGATACATTAAATTATCTGTTCAATGTAACCTGCACTGATCTAGAAATCAAAGTAAATCCAGTCTTCTTTAAAACAAGGCATAGCTACTGATATTAGAAAGATGGATCTTGCAAACCCTCACTTTGTCCATTGACGTTTTTTATTTCAGTAAGATTTTGTGTCAGCGTAGGTACATGTATAAACATGATCAACTGATTGCAGCGGTAGGCTCAAAATGATATTAAGATTAATTAAACCATTTGTCCTCTATTGTCTGATCTACAGCCACTTGCAACCTGAAGTTGCAAAGAGGTAGCTAAACTTGACCACCACAGCCAATATGCAACACACAGTGCCGAAGGCTACCTAAAACTACTTCAGCTGAGAGAGGCAGCACAGTTCTCATAGCAGAAAACTAAGGTGAACAACTTGTCAAAAGGTAGCTTTTAGCTACTGGCAATGCAAAACCCAGGGAAAGGTTGGGGGGAACATCACAGTTAGAAAAGACTCAACATTACAAGCAGGATAGTTCAGAAAAATATTTTTTCTTAATTAGGGTCTTCATGCACATATTTGAGCCTAAGAATGGGGATTCCTATGTGGAAGGTGTGGGAAAAGCACATAGTTCAATGAGAACTTCCATGTTTTGTAACCCAAACAAGTAAGTCCTCTATAAAATACTGTAAATACTTTTAAATACTGTAAAAAGAAAACAAAGCTTGACTTGGCTGATAGCGAACAAAGCAGATGTCTGCTATTCAAAAGCATGTAAAGATTCCTCCTGACTGAAAAATAGAGGAAGTATTTTGTCTTTCCACATGTGTAAGTAATTTGAACAGGTCATTTAAATATTTATTTTCATCATTCATTCATTTACGTTTCCTTATGCCTTCATCCTGCCCTGTTGCCCTAACCTAACTGAGGGATATTCAAAATCCATGCACTTGGCAGGCCAAATTAAGAGTATGATCTGTTCTACTGTTGTGCGCAAAATCACTATGTTCCTGGTAATGAGAGAATCCTGTATGAACACAGTTGTCTTTAGCAGCCAGGTTTCCTTCCAGTCTTGCTTTGCTGCACAGGGACATTCCCATCCTACTTTGCCACTGTGAAGTGGACTTGCAGGTTCTCTGTATTACCAAATATCAGCTTCCATGAAGACAGGATGCAGGGTACATTCAAAAGTACTAATGTCATCATGCCTGCAGTCTTTGGAAGGTAGTAGTGCTTGCCCATAAACTATCTTTATTACTGTATGGCAGAGGACACACTGACCTGATGTATGGGACAGCCTCTACCACAGAGACTTCACAGTCTGAGATGGGGAAGCAACGAGAGGGAAAACGACTTGTCCGAAGTCATGGAGGGAGCACTGGTATTCCTCGTGTGTACAAACATACTTTCTCACCAGTTTACTACATGTCTAGCACTTTCTTAAAGTGTTGCACATTGTTTTCCCACTATTTCAACAACACAACACACCACTGATCCATGGAGTCAAGGATGAAGGCTTGTGGATCAGGATCACGGGGTTGGCGAACAAGGTGTAAACATGGTGTGTATATGCTACAGACTGCTCAGTCAAAAAGAGAAAACGGACAAAGCTTTCTTTAAACAACTGAAAGAAGCATCATAATAACAGGGTTTGTTTTTATGGGGAACTTTGAGACATTTACTGGAAGAGCAGAGCAGTAGAGCACAGGCAATCTGGACAGCATCAAAGACTTATTTTCTACAGGCACTCCTTTCAGTAGACCAGGAGCACTACTACGTGGTATGAATTAAGGAAGAAACGTCTAGGGACATAGAGGCTGACAGCAGCCTTATCCAGAGTGACTATGAGGTGATATAAGAATTTAAAATACTGAGGGAGGCACATAGCAGAATAAAGAACCTGGATTTGAGAGCAACAGTCACAACTAGTTCAGGAATTTGCGAAGTTGTAACCTGTGGCAGAAGTACCTTAAATATCAAGGGACTCAGGAGAAATGGTTGAACTTGAAAGACAACCTCTCCAAAGCATATGAACAGTGTGCAAGAAAACAAGGAAGTAAGGCAGGAGGCAAGTTTGGCTGAATGGGTAACTCCTGAGTGAGCTTAAACCTAAAAAGCCACGTACAGAAGGTATAAGCAGGGACAGGCTCCCTGGGAGGAACAGAGGAACACAGGGAGTGAGTGAGGAAGGGCATAGCTTAGCTGGAGGTGGGGTGGAAAATCTGCGAAGGGTGGGAAAGAGAGCTCTGGCAGATATGTCAACAGTAAAAGGGAGCAAGGCAAATGCTGGTCCACTGCTGAACAGGGCAGGAGACCTCAAAAGCAGGACAATGAAAATACTGAAGTAGTTGGTATCTTCCTTGCCCTAGTCTTCACTGGCAAGGTCTGCTCTCAAGTACCCCATGTCTCTGCCTAGTACTTTCTTTTTCAAACTGCTTCACGTTAGTAAAAGGTGACTGAGTTAAAGACTACTTATATAGATAAGATACATACATGTAGGTGGGACGAGGCAAGAGTCATCTGAACACACAGAAAGCACAGGCCAAGATCACCATAAAACCCTCTCCCAACTTCCACAGGTCATGTTGACTGGAGGAGGCAAAAAGTTACATTCATCTTCAAAACAGGAAAGCAGGTAAATCCTGGGAACAGTCTGTCAGATTCATTTCAGTACCAGGGAAGATCATAGAGCAAGTCCTCATGGAAACCATTTCCAGCTATTGAATGGTAAAAAGGTGACTGGGAACAGCTACCATGGATTTAGCAAGGGCAAATCATAACTGACCTACTTGACTGCCTTCTAGGATGGAACAACTGGCTTTGGGGAAAACAAAATTTTCCTTTTACTTCAGCAAGGCTTTTAACACAGTCTCCCTTAATATACTTGCAATCTAACTAGGAAGACACCGACTAGACAAGTGCTACTTATAAGGCATGTGAAAAACTGACTGGACCATCGGGCTCAAGAGGTTGTAGCTGAAGGTTCAAAGTCTAACTTGCAGCTGATTGCAAGCCAATTCTGTTTACCATCTTCATCCCTGACACAGACAACGTGACAGGGAGCACCCTCAGCAAGTTTTCAGGTGAAACTAAGTTGAGGGAAGAGGTTAAGAGAGGGGAAAGTTGGTATTCAGAGCGTCATGGTTTAATACAGCAGGCACCTACACATCACACAGCCAAAATCAGGATACAGAGAAACTTCAGCACAGCAGAGAAGCTGGATGACATGAACCTTAGGAAGTTCAAAGGCAAGATGGGCCCAGGACAGATAATCCCATGCAGTAGTACAGCTAACTGGGAACCAAGTGGCTAGAAAGCAGCCCTGCAGAAAAAGACTTGTTTACTTGGAACAACTTCCCCATGCAACCAGGTAAGCCCTGGAGTGGAAGCCCAGCAGGACTGGACTTGATATCCCTGATCCGCAACACTTGGCTCAACAGCCTCATCAAACTTGTAGTTAGCTCTCACTTTGGGCAGGGAATGGACCAGGTGACTTCTAGAGCTCCTTTCCAATGCAAATTATTCTGTGTTTGCCTATTCACCTCTCCCTTAAGATAAAAATTCATTTCTTGTCTCTCAACCTTAGAAGCAATTATCAAGAGACACTTAAAATGTGTGCATTGGCTGTGATCCAAAACCCCAAAGTGGCCAGTTTCAACCAGCAAGGCATTAAATTTTCATGAACTTAGATGTGGCCACACAGTATTTAGATATTCAAGAGTAAAATGTGCTGAATCACTTAGACTGGAAGAAAAGAGCTGCTAGTACTTTTACTAGGGAGAATGTCTCTTGTTTTCTTTACTGAAATCCCATGATAGGGCAATTGGAATATATAACCCACTACAGCTCAGCTATGGACATATTTATGGTTTCCCTGGAGGGCTAACACCCCACCTCCACCTCCTTAAAAAATAATTGGGCTCATTGCTGGAAAAAGTCCCTCAGGAAGAGTGCATTTCAATTCAAAATCGTTTCTTCAGTCCCACAGAGATTTACACAGAGGCACCGCAAAGCTACTATTTTTGAGCTTTAACATATCATTCATAAAGCTGGCAAGCATACCTGAACTTCACTCTGCCCTCCCCTCGCCTCACTGCCTGCCCTGGCCATCCCTTTTAACAACAGCCTGGTAAACACCAAAAACAGAGGTACTGAATTGAACAGCACTGCCCAACGTGCTCCCAACAGCAGCAATCACACCCTGAAGATCCACAAGTCACAAAATCACAAACACAGAAGCAAAGTTTCACAGGTTTTGGCATGTTTTACTCACTTCCCCTTCTCCCATACATCTCTAAGCTCCTCTTGTCTCTGCACTAGGATTTATCCAACAGCTGTCGGAAGTAGAGGTTTTTACTACTGCTCTGGGTGTCATTGAAAGCTTTACCTGTTGTTGTATTCCTATATTTAGATGACATCCCTTGGTGACTATTGCTGAAATGTCACATGTGGTGCAGCCTAACTTTTTTGAAAACATCCTTGTCAATGAGGGCTTGATTACAATCAAGGCAGATTACAACACCTTTCTTGGATGTTGTGAAGAACAGCTAGAACAAATTCTGTGACCTCTGGTACACAGGAGAGCAATGCAGATGTTCTTGCAATATCGTTTGGTCTGCTCTCACTGTCCTGATTGACCTTAAAAATCAACCACACAAGAAAAAGCCCTATGAATCTTTACCTAGCTAGACTGCAATTTCAAGGAATAGCAAAGCCTAGTCATGAGCACTAGAGTTGGTGCATGTCAATACTGTGCTTCACCTTCTTTTTAAGATGTCTGAGCACTGTTCTCTGCATCAAAACCACAGCCCATCTCAGAAAACCAAAAGGTGCCACCAAGAGCAATGCAATTCAGACTTCATAGTCCAGTTACCTTTAGCATTCAAACTGCTTGGGTGATACAAGCTTTGATAATACAGATTACCCTGGAGAGCAAAACAAAAGCAGCTGGGAAAAAAAGAGAGATTATAGATTGTGCAGTGACTCAGCTTCCTTACAGGCAACTGCCTCGCTTATCAATTGTTCTTCCAGTGTTCATCACCAGTTGTGCGCCCTTGACACCAACCAAAGGTCACAGGGCTTAGCCACCTATACACACTCTGCACTCGACAATCCAAAGGCAGGGGAAGGGAGGCAGACAGTAGCTCAGGTAATGCAAAAATCCCAGTAATGAACAAGTCAGAGTCAGAACAAGAGTATGTGTATGAACCATTCTTGTACACACAAGCCCACTGGCTATGTTTCTGATCACATTTAGTTATGAAGTAACATGTTTAGACAATGCTCTGCTACCCATAAAACCTCTTTCTAGGTTCATAAACTCTGTCCAAACCCTATGAGAAACAGCTCGGTTCTCCAAGCACCGTGCTGCTGTTTCTAGGTAAACCAGTTAAAAATGCACAGACAGCCCCATGCAAACTTAGATCTGCTGAAGAGGAATGGAGAAGCCTAAAACTGCCTCTCTGCCGAGAGATCAGGAAGCTTTCTCCTTGTGATTCCCCAAATTCTGTTTTGTTCTGTGTCTGAAATGAGAAGCCTGCAGAGATTGAACTGGCCACCTCCCAGCACTCACTCACCCAGACCCCATGGTCACAACAGGCCAAACCGTCAGCAAGCTAAGGATACAGGTACCTGGTGAGGGAACTCACCCACAGTCTGGTTCCCCCATCTCAATCTCCAACAGCTGCAGAAATCCCATATAACTCCCTACCCGCCAGTTCCTCCACTGCCCATAAATTAGCCAAGCTTTTCATGCAAAGTTGCCTGCAGCACGATCAGGATTGGGTCTACCTTTTGGCCTTCTGAAGGCTCAGGAAACTTTCTCAATGGAAGGTCAGGGCAGTGGGTACTCTTCCCAGAGTCCTGGCCACCCAAACAAACACAAACTCTTGTAACTGGGTCTCAGCACAGAAACTGGGATTTTCATTAAAGATAAAAAGTTGGGACTTTTCTTTACATGAGAGGAATCTTTTAATATGTGAGAGTATCTGGGTTTTATTCAAGTGAATTGTCTGATCAGAAAGTAAGAATAAATATTTTATAAGCCTGGATTTTGTATTCAGTGAGCTAGCCCAAATGTAAGTCAAATTGATTCACCCCCTCTCAAGCAGTGAAAACAGAAGAGCCATTTCACTTTTTGCATATAAAGCCCTGAGGTTTCTGTTGGAAAAAAACAACAAACCAAAATGAAGACATTTTTAAAATAAGCCCATTAAACAGACTTGAAATCTGTGAGGTAACATAAACACAAATCATTCCACTTTTTAAATAAAATCTTTTTCCAGGTGATAGAGCAAACAACTTTATATCCAGACAGTTAAATCTTCCAAAGTCAACAGTTTTAACCTGTTAAGTAAACACTTTAATGCTTTCAAACTCTAACTACAGGGATGAATTAACCTTGGTTTTCAATAGAAGATTACTGATAAAGTACAAATCCAAAGCCCAATTCTAAGCACACTTAACTGTTTGAATGATTTTAATTATGTGCATGAATGTCTGCAGGAAAGAGCCCCGTTTTGCTTTCACTTCTTTCAGAAGAACAGATTTCCAAATTGCTTTGGAGTTATGTTAACACCAGATAAATTGAAGTCATCACATATCAGGGAGGAAGAAGAGGCAGGCAGTGACAAAAGAGTGTATTCTGGTTGTGTCTGAGAAAGTAAGCAAAAAGGGTGATAGGAGTGACAGAGAATGAAGCTGTTAAAGCAACATTACATTACTATTAACTTTGCAAGAATTTAAATGCCACTGCAAATACAGCACAGTCACAATTTCCCCATCAGACATTCACTCCGTCTGCCCATGTCCTCTGCGCCAGTCCTATCACCTCCAACAAACTCTTCTCTTCCTCCACTTGTACCCCATTCTGCCTTGAAGGTCTTGGTGACAATTTGGGAAAAGGAAAGAAAATGTTTGCTTCCTTCCTGCCCACCCCATTATCCCCCAGAACTGGCAGTCTCCCCTTCAACCCCCACTCTTCTCCTGCTGGAGATGAAGGTGCACTTTCCCTCCACCACCAGATGAGGCCTGCACCAGCCATCGGAATTGCACATGACCATAACTCAGACCTTGGTCCCATGTCTAAGGACACGGCATCAGGAGTCTGTGCTGTGCTGCCTTATTGGGCCTGTTGTGTGTCGAGGAACGCACTACCTGATTGTACATGAAAAACCAGATAGGTGCACAGTAATTGGTTTGCAAACATTTTAACACAGTTTTTTTGCAAGGGTGAGCAGAACTACTTTCTGTTGAAAACCACTTCAAAGTCACATTTTGTCAGTCTCTGCCAGACATGGTTTCTAATACTACTTCTGCCATAGGTGGAAGTGCATTTCTCAGCCAAAACATCTCAGCTGGAGCAACTTAATCCACGTCCAATGTCACAGCACAACTACAACAGGCACACCAGCTACTGGGATAGAGTTTATTTTCTTCTTAGTAGTCGGCGCAGTGCTGTGCTTTGGATTTGGTGTGAGAACAATGTTGATGGCACACTGATGTCTTTAGTTGTTGCTGGGTGATGTTTATACCAAGTCAAGGACTTTTCAGTTCCTCAGGCCCTGCCAGCGAGAGGGCTGGAGGGGTGCAAGAAACTGGGAGGGGACACTGCCAGGACAGCTGGCCCAAACTAGCCAAAGGGATATTCCATACCATGGGATGTCATGCTGAGTATATAAGCTGGGGGAAGAAGAAGGAAGGGGGTTGGATATTCGGCATTACAGCGTTTGTCTTCCCAAGTCACCATAATGCATGACAGAGCCCTGCCTTCCTGTGGATGGCTGAACACCTGCCTGCCCATGGGAAGTGGTGAATGAATTCCCTGTTTTACTCTGTTTGCAGGCACAGCTTTTGCTTTACCTATTAAACTTGCTGTATCTCAGCCCATGAGTTTTCTCACTGTCATGCTTCTGATCCTCTCTCCCACCCTGTTGTGGAGGGAGTGTGCGAGCAGCTGCATGGGGCTTGGTTGCCAGCTGGGGTTAAACCACAACACCTCCCCAGCCCCCCACCCTGAGTCCAATAAGAAGTGAAAAAAAGAAAAACATTTGTACATACTACTACAAATCACTGAAGACTGTTGAAAAAGACTGTCTGAACCAGCTTCTTAGCTAAGAAGAAATAAGTAGGTAGTCTATCAGTTTGGAGATGGCATCTCATACCTATTGACCAACTGTCAGACGTGGAATGATTATGTTTTTGTCCTCCCTATAAACAAATTAAATTTTCATGCGGAAGAAAGCATTTTAAGCAAACACTTAGTCTTGTTCCTGTGGCATTTCCTTATCACTTGCGAAATACTCCCAAGGATCATTTTGTTTTGTGCCTTTGAACATGGCTACAATTGCCTCCAACGGGCGCTATGACTGTTAACATTGTCAATACTTCTATGACAAACATGAACCGAACTGCTCTTGACTCAGTCTGAAGCTGTTACCATTTAAATTTGTTTTTTAAGAGACAGTTTGTGGACTATGGCAGTGCCTGCACTGGGGAAGTGTTTCTGGTCACTAGACTGAGCCTAGATCAGTCCCTCACCTAAACACTGCTTCTTTCTTTTAAGGAACTCACTTCTAAGAATCAAACAGGTTGGAAGGTGGGGAAGGATCTACTTGCCTTTAAGGCCCAAGGTAACTGGCAATTATCACCATACACAAGGCAAGCCTGACTAAAAATCTGATTAAGTTACCCATTATTCAATTCAAATTAATACATTTGGTGTACAAAAACGTGCCACAATTCAGTCTCTTACAGCTTCCTCCTTGTAAATGCAAAGACTAGCTCCTGTTGATCTTAGAACACTACATCAGTAAATTCTGCATTTCAAATTCTCTAATACTCTGTTGAAAAAAGTAAAGAAGTAAGAAAAAATAAGATGTAATTATATTTCTAGCTTTCCAAACAGCGTGAGCACATACTCAACGATGGACATCACAAGGCCAATCCTGCTAAAG